>NC_061109.1:75138001-75151163 GCF_015104395.2 Macrobrachium nipponense
ATGAAACAAAATTATGAAAATATGAAAATCTATTTCGCATCATTTCTTTATTGTGGTCACTTAAAGTCCAAATTTGTCCAAATATTACAACGGATTTGTTATGAGCCTATTGTGTTCACTTCAAAGAAATGGGATGTTTTCAAGCTCACAGAATGTTCTAATCCAAAAGAGAACTCTCCTTCTTCTTCTTCTTCTTCTTCTTCTTCTTCTTCTTCTTCTTCTTCTTCTTCTTCTTTATTTTCCTCTCGTGGAAATCTTCCAATAACTCTCTGTTTGCTCTCCGTGTTTTCTGATTACCAGCCGAGTTCTTTTTCCGAAGTAAACTTCTTGGTAAAATGGTCAGGTGAGTCTTGTCTTCTTTCTTTTTTTCAGACTTGGAGTTCCAAACTAAGTTTTAAAAACACTTTGTGAGACTGGAAGGCCTCTCGAGGCAATAATGAGAATCCTTTTAAATAGCAAATGCCTCTTGTTTTTGGAGACAGTATAGGAAGATTTTGGATATTTACATGACAAGAAAGCCGCGAGGAAAGTAGAGAGAAATATAAGGGCAATTGACATTAGGTATTACTGTGTTGATGGGATGGGACGCATAGCTAAATAACGACGAACGTGGTTCCAAATAACCCCTAAACTTAATAGGAATAATTTCATAGGCATTTCAAATTCTGCCAGCATATAATAAGCGTGAATGTTTGTACATAAGAATATCTATAAATGCATGCGCATGTCCAAACGACCTATATATGCATTCATGACCTATGCATTTAATCGTAGAAATCTGAGTGATTTTCAAAAGAATGAAAGAATGAACCCAGGACTAAAGCTAAAATATATACACGTTTCTTCTCAAAAGTCCAGTGATGTTTTTTTTCGCGATCTCTACCTTGATCATGTTTCAATCAGCGGCCTGGGCTTCAGGAATCATCAAGTTCCTCAGTAACAGGAGAATGCTCCGTGAATATAGATTTAGGAGGAGGAGTCTCGTGGACTTCTGGGCTTCAGGAATCACCAAGTTCCTCAGTGACAGGAGAATGCTCCGTGAATATAGATTGAAGAAGAGGAGCCTCAGTGACAGGAGAATGCTCAGTGAATATAGATTGAAGAAGAGGAGCCTCGTGGACTTCTGGGCTTCAGGACTCAAAAAGTTCCTCAGTGACAGGAGAATGCTCAGTGAATATAGATTGAAGAAGAGGAGCCTCAGTGACAGGAGAATGCTCAGTGAATATAGATTGAAGAAGAGGAGCCTCGTGGACTTCTGGGCTTCAGGACTCAAAAAGTTCCTCAGTGACAGGAGAATGCTCCGTGAATATAGATTGAAGATGAGAATCCTCGTGGACTTCTGGGCTTCAGGAGTCATCAAGTTCTTCGGTGACAGGAGAATGCTCCGTGAATATAGATTGAAGAAGAGGAGCCTCGTGGACTTCTGGGCTTCAGGAATCACCAAGTTCCTCAGTGACAGGAGAATGCTCCGTGAATATAGATTGAAGATGAGAATCCTCGTGGACTTCTGGGCTTCAGGAGTCATCAAGTTCTTCGGTGACAGGAGAATGCTCAGTGAATATA
This sequence comes from Macrobrachium nipponense, assembly GCF_015104395.2. Lineage (NCBI taxonomy): Eukaryota > Metazoa > Arthropoda > Malacostraca > Decapoda > Palaemonidae > Macrobrachium > Macrobrachium nipponense. Next base: position 75,139,565 of record NC_061109.1, read on the forward strand.
GATTTAGGAGGAGGAGTCTCGTGGACTTCTGGGCTTCAGGAATCACCAAGTTCCTCAGTGACAGGAGAATGCTCCGTGAATATAGATGAAGAAGAGGAGCCTCAGTGACAGGAGAATTGCCCTGAATAGATTGAAGAGAGGAGCCTCGTGGACTTCTGGCTTCAGGACTCACAGTTCCTCAGTGACAGGAGAATGCTCAGTGAATATAGATTGAAGAAGAGGAGCCTCGTGGACTTCCGGGCTTCAGGAATCACCAAGTTCCTTAGTGACAGGAGAATGCTCCGTGAATATAGATTGAAGAAGAAGAGCCTCGTGGACTTCTGGGCTTCAGGAATCACCAAGTTCCTCAGTGACAGAGATCTCCGTTGAATATAGATTGAAAGAAAGAGAACCTCGTGGACTATTCTGGGCTTCAGGAATCGCCAAATTCCTCAGTGACAGGAGAATTTTCCGTGAATATAGATTGAAGAAGAGGAACCTCGTGGACTTCTGGGCTTCAGGAATCGCCAAGTTCCTCAGTGACAGGAGAATGCTCCGTGAATATAGATTGAAGTAGAGGAGCCTCGTGTACATCTGCGGCTTCAGGACTCACCAAGTTCCTCAGTGACAGGAGAATGCTCTGTGAATATAGATTGAAGAAGAGGAGCCTCGTGTACATCTGGGGCTTCAGGAATCACCAAGTTCCTCGGTGACAGGAGAATGCTCCGTGAATATAGATTGAAGAAGAGGAGCCTCGTGGACTTCAGGCTCATGGAATTTATGAGAAGGACCAGGGGATTATAAATCCGAGTCTGGAGCATCGGAATTGCCCCGCGGATTCATTAGCTGAGAAAATAGAGAGGAAGAGATTGCACGTTCTTCACCAACAGAGGACGACATTATCCCGAAGTGTTATCTAGAATTAAAAAAATAAAGAAAAAAAAAACCTCGAGGAACTTCGAAACGCTCTTATGGTGACATTTCACCAGGATAACGAAAGAAATTTGTGAACTAAGCCGGGTGTACTCGGGCATAAATTAAGCCTTGTAAAAAGTAAATAAAAAAAAAATGAGATCAGTGGTTCTCTCTCTCTCTCTCTCTCTTAATTTCCCGACCTCTTGTTATCCAGGTGAAACTAAAAAGATTTTTATTGCTTTAAAGTAGCATCGTATATAATAATAATAATAATAATCCTAATAATAATAATAAATAATAATAAATAATAATAATAATAATAATAAATAATAATAATAATATAATATAAGAAAGGCTGCAGAAGGAAGTGTAGGGCACAAAAATACCCAGCTCCTGATAGCAAAATGGTAATGAAGACAGTATTAGATGGGAAAACCCAACCTAATAAGGCATGGCTGGATAAGACTATAGGGAAGCCTTCGACATGATGCCACCACACATGGCCTCTAATAAAGAATGCCTGAAAATGTATGGGGCAGGAGGAAAATACCATCAAGCTTCCTCAAAAATACAATGTCGGCGACTGGAATACATACTTACAAGCTCTGGAATAAGACTAGCAGAGGTTAATATCAAGGGCGAGGGATCTTCCGGGCGATTCCCTGTCCCCACTACTCTTCGTAGTAGCCATGATTCCATGACAAAGTACTACAGAAGATGGATGCCGGGTACCAACTCAAGAAAAATGAGGGCAACAGAATCAACCATCTGATGTTCATGGACGACATTAGCTGTATGTACGAGCATCAAGGAAATAGATACCCTAATCCATGACTGTAAGGATTGTATCTGGGGACATCAGGATGGAGTTTTGTAATAGAAAAATGCGCCTTAGTCATCATACAAAAACGGCAAAGTAAACGAGAACTGAAGGGATAAAGCTACCAGATGGGAGCAACATCAAACACATAGATGAGACAGGATACAATACCTGGAATAATGGAAGGAGGAGATATAAACACCAAGAGATGAAGGACACGATCAGGAAAGATTATGCAGAGACTCAAGGCGATACTCAAGTCAAAACTCACGCCGGAAATATGATCAAGCCATAAACACATGGGCAGTGCCAGTAATCAGATACAGCGCAGGAATAGTGGAATGGACGAGGCAGAAACTCCGCAGCATAGATCAGAAAACCAGGAAACATATACAATACACAAAGCACTACACCCAAAGCAAATACGGACAGACTATACATAACCCACGGAAAGGAGGAGGGAGAGGACTACTAAGTCAGAGGACTGCGTCAACATCGAAACAGAGCACTGGGGCAATATCTGAAAACCAGTAAAGACGAGTGGCTAAAGAGTGCATGGGAAGAAGGGACTAATATAGTAGACGAAGACCCAGAAATATACAGAGACAGGAAAAGACAGAAAGAACAGAGGACTGGCACAACAAACCAATGCACGGACAATACGTGAGACAGACTAAAGAACTAGCCAGCGATGTTTATTGGCAATGGCTACAGGAGGGGAGAGCTAAAAGAAGGGAAAAACTGAAGGAATGATAAACATCGGCACAGATCAGCCCTAAGAACCAGATATGTTCAAGTACGATAGATGGAAATCACATCTCTCCCCATACGTAGGAAGTGCAATACGAAAAATGAAACCATAAACCACATAGCAAGCGAATGCCCAGCACGTTGCAGCAAGAACCATACAAAAGAAGAGGGCATGATTCAGTGGCAAAAGCCCTACACTGGAGCCTATGCAAGAAACATCAGCTACCTTGCAGTATAAGTGGTACGAGCACCAACCTGAGTGTGATAGAAAACGATCAGGCAAAGATCCTCTTGGGACTATGGTATCAGAACAGATAGGTGACACGTGCAAACAGACCAGACGTGACGTTGATTGACAAGTCAAGAAGAAAGTATCACTCATTTGATGTCGCAATACCATGGGACACCAGAGTTGAAGAGAAAGAGAGGGAAAAAATGGATAAGTATCAAGATCTGAAATAGAAAATAAGAAGGTATATGGGATATGCCAGTGGAATCGTACCCTATAATTCATAGGACATAGGCACGATCCCAAGATCCCCCCCTGAAAAAGGAATCTAGAAAATCTAGAGCTGAAGGTACTCCAGGACTCATGCAGAAGGATTGTGATCCTAGAAACGGCACACATAGTGAGAAAAGTGATGGACCTCCTAAGGGGAGGCAGGATGCAACGGACCCCACACTATAAATACCACCCATCGAATTGGAGGACTGTGATAGAGCAAAAAAAAAAAAAAATAAAATAATAATAATAATAATAATAATAAATAATAATAATATGCTGGAGGTGAACTCGCTTCTATACATACTTTATTAAAAGTAATTGCTGCCTCAGAGACTGGAGCTACAGAAGCAAACCAGAGGAAGAAATGGACAAGAGAAGAAAATAAGGAAATATGGAGATGCTACATCAGAAGCAACTCGACGGAGAGAGGATATAGAAGAAGGTTGGTCAATATCTGGAATGAGAGGAATAACAACCTCCAAACAGAGCAGAGGCTGGCAGACCAAGTAAGGAACATAAAGAAAAGGAACTGGCTCTCCACAACAGAAAGAGAGGAACTGGAAAAGGAAATGTCACATGGCAACGAATTACAAGAAGACGAACTGAGAGACGATGCCACAGAAGACGACAGGGATGATGAGGTATCAAACAACGACACACGAGGAAAAACCGACGAAGTAACAGAGAGGACGGTATGGGTAGAAAAGACCAGACAATGGATGGAGTCACATACAGAGAGAACAAAGATCCCCTCCATGAAAGCCTAAAACACCAAAAAATTAAGGGAGAAAACAAGTGAGGTCAATGAAATAATGAGAATAATACACACCACCAATATCACAGAAACCAATAACTTACCATATGCAGGAGCAAGGATTAGTAGCAGAACTGATGGGGATACGAACACCAGCACCACTAGCACAACCAACCCAACAGAAACCAAAGCAGCAACCGCCTTGGAAAAGGCGCCTGGAAAAGCAAATCATGGTGATGAGATCTGACTTGAGTAAACTGAAAGAGATGGCAGAAAAAAAGGCTAAGAAGCAAGGAAACAAGAAAGGAACTTGACGAGAAATACAAAGTATAGGAGAGGGGACTAAATAACACAATAGAAGATGTAAAACAGAGGCTTAAGGCCAAAGCAAATAAGAGTACATGAACAGGAATAAGGGATACCAACAGAACAAACTATTCGGAGCCAACCAGAAAAGGCTACACAGCCAACTAAAAGGGGAAGACAACCACCAATAAATTCCTGAAGCCGAACCAAGTAAAAGACTCTGGGAAAACATATGGAGCAATCCGGTATCACACAACAAACATGCAAATGGCTCAAGGAAGTCAAGGCAGAGAAACAAGGAGAATAAAACAAAGATTCACTGACATCACGGCAGACACAGTCAGACACCAACTAAAGAAAATGCCCAACTGGAAAGCCCCAGGATACTGGCTCAAAAAACTTCAAGGCCCTACACCCACGAATAGCAGAACAACTCCAGCATTGTATCACAAATCACCATGCGCCCAAATGGATGATCACAGGAAGAACATCCTTAGTCCAGAAAGACAAGAGTAAGGGAAATATAGCCAGTAACTACAGGCCTACCACCTGCCTATCAGTAATGTGGAAGTTACTAACAGGTATCATCAGCGAAAGGCTATACAACTATCAACAGAAAGGCTGCAGAAGGAAGTGTAGGGGCACAAAAGACCTGCTCCTGATAGACAAAATGGTAATGAAGAACAGTAAGAGAAGGAAAACCAACCTTAGCATGGCATGGATAGACTATAAGAAAGCCTTCAACACGATACCACACACATGGCTAATAGAATGCCTAAAAATATATGGGGCCGAGGAAAACACCATCAGCTTCCTTAAAAATACAATGCGCAACTGGAATACAATACTTACAAGCTCTGGAATAAGACTAGCAAAGGTGAATATCAGGAGAAAGATCTTCCAGAGCAACTCACTGCCCCCACTACTCTTCATAGTAGCCATGATTCCCATGACATAAGTACTGCAGAGGATGGATGCTGGGTACCAACACAAGAAAAGGGGCAACAGAATTAATCATCTGATGTTCATGGACGACATCAAGCTGTATGGTAAGAGCATCAAGGAAATAAATACCCTAATCCAGACTGTATGGATTGTATCTGGGGACATCAGGATGGAGTCTGGAATAGAAATAGGTGTCCTAGTCAACATACAAAAGGGCAAAGTGACAAGGACTGAAGGGATAAAGCTATGCAGAGACTCAAGGCGATACTCAAGTCAAAACTCAATGCCGGAAATATGATAAAAGCCATAAACACATGGGCAGTACCAGTAATCAGATACAGCGCAGGAATAGTGGAATGGACGAAGGTAGTACTCCGCAACATAGACCAGAAAACTAGGAAACATATGACGGACTAATAAGTATAGAGGACTGTGTCAACATCGAGAACAGAGCTCTGGGGCAATATCTGAAAACCAGTGAAGACGAGTGGCTCAAGAGTGCATCGGAAGAAGGGCTGATAAAAGTAGTCGAAGACCCAGAAATATACAGAGACAGGAGAATGACAAACAGAACAGAGGAATGGCACAACAAACCAATGCACGGAAAATAGATGAGACAGGCTAAAGAACTGGCCAGCAATGACACATGGAATGGTTACAGAGGGGGGAGCTCAAGAAGGAAACTGATGGAATGATAACAGCGGCACGAGATCAGGCCCTAAGAACAAGATATGTACAAAGAACAATAGATGAAAATAACATCTCTCCCATATGTAGGAAGTGCAATACGAAAAATGAATCCATAAACCACATAGCAAGCGAATGTCCGGCACTTGCACAGAACCAGTACAAAAAGAGGCATGATTCAGTGGCAATAGCCCTACACTGGAGCCTGTGCAAGAAACATCAGCTACCTTGCAGTAATAAGTGGTACGAGCACCAACCTGAAGGAGTGATAGAAGACTATCAGGCAAAGATCCTCTGGGACTATGGTATCAGAACAGATAGGGTTATACGTGCAAATAGACCAGACATGACGTTGATTGACAAAATCAAGAAGAAAGTATCACTCATTGATGTCGCAATACCATGGGACACCGAATGAAGAGAAGAAAGGGAAGTAATGGATTAGTATCAAGACCTGAAAATAGATATAAGAAGGATATGGGAGGTATGCCAGTGGAAATTGTACCCCATAATCATAGGAAACACTAGGCACGATCCCAAGATCCTGAAAAGGAATCTGGAAAAAAATTATTGAGGCTGAAGTAGCTCCAGGCGTCATGCAGAAGAGTGTGATCCTAGAAACGGCGCACATAGTAAGAAGAGTGATGGACTCCTAAGGAGGCAGGATGCAACCCGGAACCCCACACTATAAATACCACCCAGTCGAATTGGAGGACTGTGATAAAGGCCCCCCCACAAAAAAAAAAAAAATAAAAAAAAATAATAATAATAATGATAATTATGGCTGGAAGTAAACCCTCTTTTAACATTTTTTATTTTTATTAAAAGTGATTGCTGCCTCAGCTGCGTTAATTTCATAAAGGTTCTCTATTTTTCTAACAATTGGTGAGGCAGCAATTACTTTTAATAATAATAATAATAATAATAATAATAATAATAATAATAATAATAATAATAATAATAATAATAATAATAATAATAATAATAATAATAATAATCACAGTGTCAGTAATGCAAAAATCATCTCCAATAGAAATGGAAAATTTACGTAAATCGATATAAAAGAAAAAGATCGCTTGAAATTCAGTCAATTCTAAAAATCCGTGAATCCCAAAATTTAGCGGTAATCTATGACACTGCACTGCACGAATATTTAGTGAATAGCCTTTGGAATAAAAGTCCTCTGCATTAGGGTCTTTGAATGCAGGTCAAATGAAGAGTGGAAATAAGTTTTTTGGACATTTCGAAATGATTTATGAGGATTTTGTATATTATTCCTCGATCTCTGTAATAGGCCTATCTAATGATAGAGTGAACCCGAAAACGAATGGATGTATTTGGAATGTTAAAAGTAAGATGATATTCCATTTTTGATTCAAGTATTTCTTAGAAAAAGACACTTCTAGACATAGGCACTAATATCATACTTCTAGTTTATGAAACGGCACAATTTTTTTAATAGATTTTTTTCTAAAAAAAAAAGTCTAATGTAGTTGCATATAGTTGTACATGGAATTAATCAATAATTCCAGGAACATTTTAACATTTCCTGTTGAATATCAAGGTATATATTATCAACATACATTTTTATCAATATTTTTCTAGAATGCAGGGAATATAATTCACCTAATTTAACTATAATTCACCTAATTTAACTATAATTCACCTAATTTAACTATAATTGGTCTAAAATGTCATCATACGTGTTCTGTGTAAATATCCACCAGTCCTGCCAAAGAGATTTGAAAAATCTGCAGAGTTATTGACTTATTCTACAGAGTCAATGAAGTTGTGAAAAATCCGAAGTTTCATACAGATTCTGAAATACAGGGAGAGGGTCACTGTAGGTCACTAGAGGTCATTGCTGACGTACTGATCATGTAAGGTTGTATTGTCACCGGGATTGAGCAACCATGCAAAATTCCAAGTCCATCAGACGAAGGGAACAGGTCGAAAATTCAGTTACAAGATTTGAAGTAGACAAAAAAAAAAAAAAGAAAAAAAAAAAAAAAGGAAAATGAATAAAAGCGAATAAAAAGGTAAAGAGTACGTCAAGGAAGAGCCAAGAAATCATATAAATAAAGGAAATTATCATGAAACACCTGTGGCAGCCATTGAAGTTAAGGAGGTATTTATCAAACCCACGCTTTGTTTCAGCTGCTTTAATTACAATCGCCTTGCTAAAGACAGAGACCAAGAAAGATCGGTTTATAAAAAGTGCCTTCTCATTTCAACCAACCAATTTGAGTCTCTGGAGAGTATTTTGTCATACGTTTGGCAAGCGCCTCAGCGGCGTGGTCGGCATGGCTTGGCCTGCTACCTCGGTGGCCGCCAGTTCGATTCTCGGGCATTCCATTGAGGAGTTAAAGATGTGTATTTCTGATAATAGAAGTTCACTATCGACGTGGTTCGGAAGTCACGTAAAGCCGTTGGTCCCGTTGCTGAATAACCGCTGGTTCCATACAACGTAAAAACACCACACAAACATACGTTTGGTAGTGAAAATGAAAGAAATCAAGTTATTGTATTACCTCTTACATGATTTTTGTTATCAGTGGAATCAGGATCAAAAGCTCTTTCAAAAGGCTTGAAAACTATTAAAATCTGGAATTTACTCTGGAGGAATTTACCTATGGTGAAATTGTCCAGGTGGAATTTGCCGGTCACCACTGAGGCTATTCATTTGGCATTTATTTTTACGAAATCTATTGATTTATCGCATATCAAAAGGCCTTTGTTCAATTTCAGATTCAGAGATCAAGATGCAAACAATTTCTTCGACAATGATAGATGAGAACTTTTTTTTTCTTTTTTTTTTTGCTGTTTACTAACATTGAAACTGATTCGTTTTCCTGGATGTCTTCTACTTTTTTTTTTTTTTTTTTTTTTTTTTTTTTTTTTTTTTTTTTTTAATTATTGTCAACTTTCAATACTCCATAAGAAGAAAACCTTTCAAAAACGATAAAAACCTTTCTACCGAAATGTTACATCATTTACGGACGAAGTTAAACACGCCCATTTGAAGTTTTGCATTCAATGGAAACTAACAAGAAAAAGATCTTTTGCAGCGAACAAAGTAACTCTTTAGTGAGAGGAGCCAATGTCCTTTGCATCTATAAAGAAAGGATGACGAAGATATGCCAATATCTGCTTGAGAGAGAGAGAGAGAGAGAGAGAGAGAGAGAGAGAGAGAGAGAGAGAGAGAGAGAGAGAGAGAGAGAGAGAATTCGTCTGTGCTCAACAAACAAGCTCATCGTATGAATTCAAGGGGAACGTGCAGTTTTGCAAATAATCGTTTATTTGCTCCAGAAAAATATTGGGAAATCACATGAGTCCGCTGGAGTCTTCAGCTGCTCATAATGGAATTCCATCATTCAGAGAATGTGGCCTCAGTATTCAAAAGAGTCGTAAGAAAATCAGTTTTGTCTTGCATACTCACAATCTAATGTTGTTGGATTGTTTACCTAAATATTTCAATCAGCTTACTATTGAGAGAAGCAGGATTAGATATCTGATGTATATTGTTATTATCATTACTACTAGCAAACATACGTAAGGAGAAATTATGGATGAAAATTCGTAAAGTAACTACGTCTACGGGCATAACCAGCCTTGTTTCACGGGCAGAACTAGCTCCGTTTCAGGGAATCCCTTCTCACCCCCACCCGCTTCGGAGGATGGGGAGAGGTATGATGAAACCCCATTATAAACCATCTTAGGGGTCTTCACTATAACCCTTCCAAGTTTCATGCCAATCGGACCAGCCGTTTGGCAGTGATTGAATGACAGACGGACGGACAGACATTACGCCCATTATAGTAAGATTATTATTATTTATTATTATTATTATTATTATTATTATTATTATTATTATTATTATTATTGTCATGCGCTGCTACGACCAATATGTTATCGTTCTTACATACAGAGACAAAATCAGCATTAATAACACATACTATACATAATACGTGGGAACGGGAAAAATAAAAGCAACAAGAGAAGAAAGATAGTAAAACATAGCTTAAGTGAATAACTATAATCATTATTTTCATATTGATTATTTAATTCAAGCCATATTCTTTAATTCACGTAAAGTACCCAATTATAAGCCTACCTAACATACCATACAATTTTAATGTGATGTATATCTTAAACTGTGGATTTTTTCAACCTATATAATCTATCTTTATCAAATATACAAATATGGAATGGAATACACCATTCGCTTTATTCGGCGTCTTGCATTAATAACGGCAGGTGTAATTACGCAAGTCTCCGGTAAGAACAATTCCGAATCATTTCAGATATTTGATGAAATGATCAAAGTGGACAAACATTGCAGAGATGTGCAAGAGCAAATGAAGCCGATGATTTCTGGCAGCGCATCAGTAAACAAAGGCTTAGCATTGCAGAGCAGAAAAGCTTTTGTGATACTATGAAATGACACTAGAGCGTTCTTGAGGATTTAGAGGAATGTACCCAGAATTAGCCTGAATTGCTCCTCCTCCAGCTTCACTTCTTGGAAGATTTTCGGAATCATGTTATAAGATGTTTAACTATTTTAGTGAGCATCACTTTTTCTTTGTTAGAAAAGGCAAAAAACGTATAAGATATTCTCACTTGTTTTAAGATACGTTGAATCTCTTGTTTATATGCATCATTATGAAATATCTCAGATGATGTAAAATTATGTTTTGCTAATGTTTCTCATCCACATCAAAAGGAATGATCCCGTGCACAAATAGGATTTATAGATTGTACTCTCTCTCTCTCTCTCTCTCTCTCTCTCTCTCTCACACACCACACACACACACACACACACACACACACACAACAACACACACACACACACACACAAGCCATTTCCCTCCTAGTACATCATATATACGTACATTTCTTTTACTATGTACCAGATCTAGGAAAATGTGTTAATATTCGAAATCGGTTTCTTTTAGAATAAATTTACCCAACCATAAAAAAAGCATATATACTTTCTTTTCGTAGGGTACTGACTCACAGATAACGTAAATACATTCTCTTTGATCCCGAGGATTTTTGAAGTAGCTTCTTAGCCCTAGTGCGAAGGACGTGATCAAAGGCTGCCTTCGGCTTCTTTTTGTCATGTTTCAAGATTTAAATATTTCCGCATGAATTTATGTCGAGAGGTCTCGCACGTACTTGATACAGAATTATATATTGGTTAGTTAATCTGATCAACCGTTTTTTATAACGTTCGATTTTTTTAAAGGTTCCTCTGCGTTGGCGCACATTTATGTCAATTTTTCGGGTTCATTACAGGTGACAGATTAATAAACATTTAAAAATCTGAACTAAATATGACTTTCAAAGGCCTGGTTGATATATAAACCAATACTAATGTTTAATAATTCACGAAAAACGGGAATATTTTCGTTTTGAAGTGTCTTTTCGTATACATTCGGGACTTAGAAAAGCGGACTGAAGAATCAGCTGGAGTAGGTTTTAAAATCTGTTTCAGCAGCTGGTTTTTAAGTTTCTCTTATCGAAGCCATTTACCAAATCTCCTGGAAGTTATGACCTCATTTTTAAACTTCTGGAGCTTTCCAGGGAGTAAATCTTTGTCAACAACGACTGCTCAAGTTTTAACAGCAGTTTCCTACTTTAGTATTTCTACAGAAGCAATCCGCGGTGGCTAGACTATGGCAATTGACGTTTTCCTATGTTATTTTACTTACTGGAACAAGAATTTGAAAGTAATATTTATTCGGATGACTGTAATTAACCCAGGGGCCAGTACTAAACACGGCGAAATACATTGGACGCCCCAATCCAAGTGGATGTCGTATCAGCGGTTACGTCCCTTGCAGTTCGTGTGGAACTTTCTTTAGAATTACCCTGCAAGAAACGTAACCGCGGATACGACATCCTCTAGGGATTGGGCATCCAATGTATTTCGCCG
>NC_061109.1:75156663-75159163 GCF_015104395.2 Macrobrachium nipponense
TTGCTACGTAAAGGACGTTGAGTCGAAAGATCTTCCAGATACTCCAGTGCTTCACTTTCCTTCGTAACTTATACCTTTAATTATGCATTTATCACTTCCAAACTTTCGTGATTCAGTTATATATAATGTATAAGTATATATATATATATATATATATATATATATATATATATATATATATATATATAATGTATATATAATGAATATATATAATATGCGTGTATGTACATATCTTTATGTGTGTGTGTGTGTGTTCGTGGGCGGACGTGCGCGTGTCGTCATAAAAATGCTCAAATCATTAAAGAATGAAAGGAAATAACAGTGCCTTTCTTTCTTTGTGCCTTTCTATTCCATGCTGTTTTGTATTGAATATGAAGACAATCCATTCTGTGGTTCATTATAATTGTAGTGTTTTCTTTCTTCAAAACAATAAGAAAAAGTATATTGAGCTGACCTGCATTCATGCCTTAGCATCATATAAATTGTGAGCAACTTCGCATTTGAACGTTCCCAATACACTCAAAATTTAAACACTTGAAAGAGAGCTAACTGTACAAGGCAAATGATGCCTAAGAACAATATCCATTGATTGGGTTGTTTCAATATTTAGTGGGGGAAAGCGTAGCCTTCGACTGACATCTGTTGAACAAACAAGCAAATTCACAGGTGCATATATTATACACACATCCACGTTGTTGGAGAACGTTCTATGATATATTATTTGACTGTTCCCAAACTAATGTTTAATCGGAATATACTATTTAATCGTTTACTTTCACGTAAAACGGTATGACATGGAAGGTACATATGATTGAGGCGCAAGAAAACTGAAAATGATACTTAGCATTTTGATATTACTCAATGCAATATTAATGTATCAACGATAATAGATGGGTGTCATGAAAATATAACAGAAGTATTTAAGAAGTTAGCGGTTTTCACCGCAGGTGAAATTGGTGTGTTGTTTGTTTGTATGGTGTTTTTACGTTGCATGGAACCACTGGTTATTCAGCAACGGGCCCATCTACTTAACGTGACTTCCGAACCACGTCGAGAGTGAACTCGTGGCCACCGAGTTGGTACACCAACACCAAATCGACCACGCCACTGAGGCACTTCGATCGATTGATTATTTTTTTTTATATGTCTACTAGACGTACATCGAAAATGGCTCTTTCATTATCCTTGTATATGTTTGATTCATAACTGACACACGTCATTCCTTCTACATCAAAATCTTTGTCAGCTTTACTCAACATTTTTAGATATTTTTTATTTTACCGTTTACACCTCTCCTAAGGTTTAAGTTAAGCCAGCTTATTCTAAACCAACGAAGCTTGTACTACAAGATTCGCTCTCGCGTATTTCATGCTCTTATAAAACGTTGCTATTGCAGTTAGCAAGGATTATCCCCTTGAGGGATTTTCTATCTTTCTGAAAAGTTATATTCCCTGATGATATCTTTTCGCTAGAATAGACGTAACCTTAATCACGTTATTAACAATTCTAAATTAAAAGACTCGAAATCTTTAGATGTTTTTTAGAGATGCTAAGAACAAGACTGACCTTTTTAAAAGATTCTATTTTGTAATGCAGTAGAATTCAGAAGTTGATCCAAAATATTATATTTTGTAATGTAGTAGAATTCAGGTAATTCGTATGTTGATACAAAATATTCTATCGTAGTAGAGTTCAGACGTTGATTCAAAAGATTCTATTTTCTATCGTAGTAGAATTCAGATATTGATCCAAAATATTCTATTTTGTATCGTAGTAGAATTCAGATGTTGATACAAAATATTCTATTTTGTATCGTAGTAGAATTCAGATGTTGATCCAAAATATTCTATTTTGTATCGTAGTAGAATTCAGACGTTGATCCAAAATATTCTATTTTGTGTTGTAGTGTAATTCTGATGCAGATCCCAAATTAATGTGGACACGAGTGGGTATATTGAAAATAATAAGGTTCCACCAGCATGCCAAAGCAAGCGATAGAATCCACACTGAAGGACCAGATAGACAGATAAACAGAAACATTCACGTGCAAACCCCGTGACAACCATTGCGTCAATCCGGTCTTAAAAGGAGTTAACCCACTATAACAATAATTCCTCGCGATTTTTTTTTTTTTTTTTTTTTCTTGGCCACCTGCTCTTCCGGTGACCTCGACCTCATGCTTCACAATATATCAATAATTCCAAAGGTAGGTGAAAAGTAAAGTAATGTGTGGAGAGACCAAATGGCCTGGGCGTTAGACATTATTATAGCAACCCTTTCATTTTCATTGTAATGAGGTCTGATGGTATGTTTTCATGAGAGAGTTGTGACCTAACTAGCGGTGTGCCTTTGAAGTTGTTGATTACTCTGTTCGAAAATTATTGCATAGCAACGTCGCCAGTGGCTATTTATGCGCCTCATTCATACAAATCATTACTTTCCGTTATCTGGAAAAAAGGAATGAATTTCAACAAATAAGTACTATATGAAAAGAATAAGT
>NC_061109.1:75181663-75194163 GCF_015104395.2 Macrobrachium nipponense
AATATTCCAATGAGCCGTACGTATAGGGTGTACTCCAGATCCCTAACCGCCCGCCACCACCCCTCCCCCCTCGCCATTGAGCCAAAAATAAAAAATGAAAACCTCGGGAAAATGCTTGTCAAAAGTTTCGCAAAACTTCCCAGACATGATTGGAGCATTACTTCGTGGTGTCCATCTTCCACATAAAGAAAAAAAAAAAAAAACTTTTAATTTTCTCCAAAACTATCTGGGACGTGATATACTCGTCCCGGAATAGAGCGAAATAAAACTTCCATTATATAAACGGCAGTTTCTTGTCATTTTCTTGAATCCGAGTTAAGAAATGTTGGTAATACATGCATGCCATACAGACCAGCAGACATTTTCAATATAGAGGAAAAGGCGTTTATTAAGAGGAAAATCAGTCTGAGATCACCTATAATTTACTTATCAAGCAATCATCTTTTGAATGAATTATCATAGTGTATTTATATTTGCTTCCGCAGGTAAAGGCAACTATTAGGTGAGCAAATCATCTCTTCTTAACTACTAAGAAATATAAATCGGCCTTTGAGTAAATCGGACCAGGAATGAATATTATTATTTGATTGTTTGTATGATGTTTTTACGTTGCATGGAACCAGTGGTTATTTAGCAATGGGATCAACGGCTTCGTGACTTCCGAACCACGTCGAGAGTAAACTTCTATCACCAGAAATACACATCTCTCACGCCTCAATGGAATGCCCGGGAATCGAACTCGAGGTCACCGAGGTGTCATTTATGCAAACAAATATTAGATTTTTTGGTCCGCTCAATTTTCTAAATCTTTCATTTACCACTAGCTTCAGCTGGAAGTTTGATTCAACATTATATGAACATACTAGTACAATACTGCTGAGTTTGATCATTTGTCAATCTTTCCAAGCCACCCCCCACCCCGCCCTCTCTCTCTCTCTCTCTCTCTCTCTCTCTCTCCTCTCTCTCTCTCTCTCTATATATATAATATATATATATATATATATATATATATATATATATATATTATATATATAATATATATATATACACACACACACACACACACACACACACACACACACACATATATATATATATATATATATATATATATATAGATATATATATATATATATGTATATATAGTATATATATATATATATATCTATATATATATATATATGTGTGTGTGTGTATAAACATATATATATATATAATATATATATATATATATATATATATATATATATAGTATGTGTATGTATTAATATATATAAATACCTGTATATATATATATATATATATATATATATATATATATATATATATATATGTATGTATGTAGTATATATATATATATTGTGACGAAGTGCCAAGTATCTGGTACTACACTTACTATTCATTAATTTAATTGTTACCTCACAACAGCCAGACACCTGAACCCTCATCACAGATACTAAACGACTGAGACTCTAAAGGCAACAATGATCCCTAAACAACTTACCAGTATTGCAGAAAATCAGAATAAGTTCATCAAAATAGGTGTGAGGTAATCTTGTATGTAATTAAATTAATAACAGGGCATCACTCTATCAACAACTTTAAAAGTCTAATTATTTTCCTGATTTCGGAAGTCTAAGTACTTCCCTGTTTCTAAGTCACTTCAAGTAAATTGAAGAGAAACAGCTCAATTACCACTCTATGTTTCTACCTAAATAAATCGTATATATTTATATTATATATATATATATATATAATATATATATATAATTATATATATTATCTAGACTGGGAAAAAAAAGAAAACATCATAAAAATTTTAAATACAAAAATTTATTATCAAACTCAAAATTTATAAGTGAAATTCACAATATCAAGGAAAATTACTGTTACTTGAAAACAAAGCAAATTTTAATTAATTCTTGAATTAATTAATTAAAATTAAATCAAAATTAATTTATCACAAAATTCAAGAAAATTCATTCAATCCAAATTAAAAAGTGTTAGGCAATAATTAATATTTGGAAATTAATTCACAAGTGCTAAACAACAATGAAATTTGAAAAGAATTCTAAGTAAATGCAAATTAATTCACAAGTGTTAAATTTAGTTAAATGTGCAATGATTCATTAATGAAAACAATTAAGTCAATCAAATTGTGAATGCAAATGAAAACACAGAAAAAGGTGCAAAATATCAAAATTTCAAAAAAAAAAAAAAAATCACACAGAACATAAAATAAAAACACACACTTCAATAAGAAATAGATAAATGCACAAAAAATCACTTCAAATGAGACAAACACAAAACACATAAATTTGCAATGTGTAAAAATTTTGACTTGTTTCATGAAACTACTGTAACCATAAGTTGCAACAAACAAATTTTCATAACACTTTACCTTAGTACCAATTGTCCCTTTCTGCTACAGCTCGTTCAAAAATTTCACCAATTCACAATATTTCTCAAAAAAAGGCGCCGTTATGCACTTGTACAATGATTGTTCAGATTCCACACAAGGCATTAATGAATACTGAATAATTCTAAGAAATACTAAATCTAGAATTCACGAGTGACCATTCAAGTACGGCGAAAGAGAGAGAGAGAGAGAGAGAGAGAGAGAGAGAGAGAGAGAGAGAGAGAGAGAGAGATGTCTGAACACCAGGGATTCAAAGTCTGTAATGAATTGCATTCTTACGGAAACTGAACAGTGGATTTCGCACAAAATGCTTTGGGCATGCAAAAGATGATGCAATCTCTCTATAAGCTGCTAATATAACGTAACTTTACAGAAAAATCGTGAAACCTTCACGTGCTATTCGGCAAATACATACAGTCATGTACGTAGTATGCTCAACAAAGGCATGTACTTGTCGAAACAGAAGTCCCTCATCAGACGTGATGACAGATTATGAAAACAGAACAGAGATCTCGAGCTCCCCTAATCAAACCTGTTGACAGGTTTCCAGAACAATTTCTATCTTGGAATGGACAAAGTTAATCTCTCTCTCTTTTCACATTCTACGTTATATTAACTTTTTAAATTATGTCATGCGAAATCTGAACATACATTTTTAGACATCCTATAACTCTAAGCTAAATACAGTCAAAGAGAAGATATATTCGTTACGAATGTACCAGCATATAATATATATATATAATATATATATATATATATATAATATATATATATATATATATATATATATATATATATATATATTTTATATATATATATATATATATATATATTATATATATATATATATATTTTATTTCTATAATATATATATATATATAAATATATATATCATATATATATCAGTATATATATCATATCCTACAAACCGAAGGGGAATTTTTTAGTCGATAATAATTTCGTCCTCGCGCCGAATCGCTAACCTTATTGGTGTCCTGATCTTATTCCCGTCGAGGGTACGGTGGTTCGATCCCATTACGGGACAAAATTCTTATCAACTAAAAAATTCACCTTCGGTTTATAGTATATATATGAAAACGTATAAATTTCGAGGTTAGAGCGAATTAGATATTAAAGGACATTTGTAGCTCGAATAATATGTATATATATTATATATATATATATATATATATATATATATATATATATATATATATATATATATATACATAATCTGTATATTTGTGTGTACTATATGTATGTATAGAAATCTGATAAGCTGATAATCGACTTCAAATTTGGGATTACAAACAGTTAATGATTACCATTATGTCTTCTTAATTTTCTCTCATCTCCGAATTTATCTTCTCGGTTTTTGCTCCATCATTTTCTTCTTCTCATTTCGGGCGTTCATTACTGAGGTATTGATATTTTTCTTCCACATCTACGGCTGCTTCAAAAGGAATGCAATTGCACCGATAAGACAAATGACCATATCATTATGCACTAATTACAATTTAAGAAAATCTTCCACGATTTATTATTGTGCAACTGTTTCCCTCTAATTAGTGATAATTACGTAAAGGTAGGGGTCTCTCTCACCTAATTTATAGAGCAATTATCTTATTCACTTCCTCATTATCAGTTATTAAGAGCTAACGAGAAGGCGAATGATAAATGTGAATTATATATATATATATATATATATATATATATATATATATATATATATATATATATATGTATATATATTAATATATTATAAAATTGATTTATAAAGTGAATTTGATATATATTTATTATAATATCTATATATATATTATATATATATTATATATATAACATATATGCCATAAACAAAGCATATATATATTCCTTGCCTACTAATTGGTTATGTATTCCAGTTAGCAAAATAATCAAATATCTATTTTTCATTATTAACGGAAGCAACATGATGATACTTTTTAAGAAAAAAAATTCTTATCGTTTATCATAGGTTTACTATTATGATAAATGGATAAAATTGCTTACCTTATGACATAAAGCTGTAGTCGATGCCTGGTAACCTGGTCAGAACCCTCCATTTCTTAAACACTTGTTCAATACCCTTATAAGGGGCTCTTGCAAAAATGAAGAGATAAATAAATGGTGGAATTATAAAGCCACTAATGAGAAGGTTGGAAGTTGGATGGGGGTGTCATGCAAAAGAGATCTTTACTTGGTAGCTTCTTGAGAGAGAGAGAGAGAGAGAGAGAGAGAGAGAGAGACAGAACACACACTTATATACACATACACACACAAACAGACAAACCGACAGATACACACACACTCACATACACACTTATATATATATATATATATATATATATATATATATATATATATATATATATATATATATATATATATATATATACATATAAATAAATAGATAAATAGATAGATACATAGATACATACATACATACATACATACATACATACATATATATATGTATAGTATATATCTGCATATATATGCATACACACGTTAATCGGTTTCACCAAATTCAGACAAACATACGCACACACACGTGCAAATATCAGTCCCATGTAATACCCCCTGAAAAGCCATGATCGAGGGTCAGATGCCCAGGGAATGCATAATTAATTATGCCCCAATCAAATTTCTGCAGGGGATGGTGTATCATAATAGATGATAATTAATCTGATAGCACAAGGGATTCAGGCACTCGCCCGGAGAGGTAGGGCAGATGACTTAGTAGTCTCAGTTTACCAGATAAATTAGTAATTATTAAGTCACCGGCTCCAGTTAAATTGTAATGTTTCCAGGAAAACTTTGCAATTCAAAAGACTTTACCTCAAAAGAAAGGAGTTATGTGCTATGCCAGAATTAAATTTCATTATATTCATGATGACAGGATACGAATGAGGATATCTATGTTGATTGAAAGATTACTGGGGATAGTTAATTATTTAGCTTCCAATAGAAGTTAAATGATCTATTTTGCCAGCTTTGTCTGTCCGTCCGCCCTCAGGTCTCAAAACCTACTGAGGCTAGATGGCTGTAAATTGGTATGCTGATCATCCACCCTCCCTCAATCATCAAACATACCAAATTGCAGCCCCCTAGCCTCAGTAGTTTTTACTTTATTTATGGTTAAAGTTAGCCCTAATCGTACTTCTGGCAGCTGTTTAGGTACAACAACATATGCCACCACAGGACCGTGGCTGAGTTTCATGGGCCTTGGCTAAAAGTTTTATGAGCCGTGGTTGAGGCCACCAACGGACAGAAAACTCAATTGCCCCAACGAACTTACGCTAAAAATCGAAATTCACTGAAAGACACATTTATTTAAAACACAGTAAATAACAATGATAATAATTAACTAATTATTGTCCAATTACCCACAAATGACCCAACTGCCAACTCAACTATTTATCATCTAAACGATAACGTAACTCTAGTCTTTAATAAACTTTCGATGCTGCCACCTTCAGTTTAAAATTATTCCAAAAATCCCTCTACAATGTTTTAAGTCAGCAAAAGGCAAAGGGAGGTTTTCACATAATGGATATTTGCTATTCTTTGATGAATTTAGTATAAAACCGACAGTGATTTGAAGTTGTGGTGATGTGAACAACTCAACATATGCAGCTAAAGCAAGACCCCGTGCCAGCAAAAAGCTGGCTTAATCTATCATAATCTTGCATCATCACACCCATGACCATGACTCTTCACTGAAAAGAGTAGACGTGGGAAAAGACGATTACAAAAAAATTGATACTCGAGCTGAAGAGAGGATGGAAAACCCAAGTGCTTAAGGAAGTTTTGGCTAATGTTTCCCAAGCGGTAGAAGGGTCGCTGCCGTGTTCGTCTGCGAAATGAGCGTCCCCACTAGTGTTGCCAATTGGTATGTGTTTACCCTCCAAACTTGGTATAATACTTACACAACACCGGTGAAATAAGTGAAATTAGCGTATCTATTTGTAGTACATATATATATTAGAGCAATTTAATCATTATTGCATTACTATGACAACTAGAATTCATGGAATCAGTTTGTAAATGCATCGGCGTATGTGTGAAGCTCCACTAAATTGGCAAGTCTCCCCACTCCGCCAGACCCAACTGGCCTTCACCAGTGAGATATCCCTGCTGAATATGAGTCCTATGAAACAGAGCCAAACCAAAAAGAAGCATCTTTTTTCTTGTTTTAAGACAGTAGTAGCGGAGGAGACAGAATCTTGCTATTTGAAAGGAGAACTTGAGTGTAACATTTGGTTTCATCAGAAGTTTGAAGAGCTTTGTAAAATGACTTGACATCTGATAAAATCATCCCAAAGTGCTAAATAAATACAACGATTTCTGAAATGTTCTCAGGGGTCCGCAATAATAATAATGTTAAAAGTTTGTGTATAATTTATAAACACTCAATAAAAGCTGTCGAACCCTTCCCTGAGTTCATCTTCATTTGGACTGAAGATGAAGCCAAGGAAGGGTTCGAAATCTTTTATTAAGTGTTTATAAATTATACACGAACTTTTAACCTTCTTATTACTGTGGCCTCCTGAGAACATTGTATGAACTCTCGTGACAGAGTTTTTTTCCCCAGATTTCTGAAATGTTAGACATAATCATCTCAAAGAGGATAGAAATTCAAGAAAAAATAGGAATTGTTAATTCTACCGCGTTTCAATTCTATCCCTTATAAGTTGCTGATCTTAGCAGCTTTCGTCTTTAATATCTATTCAACTTTTAGAATCTACCAAACTTTTAAAATTATAATTTTTGTTTCATAGAATAGGCAACACGTTGATTATCAAAATTTAGGAAAAGAAAAACAAAATTTGTCAATCATTCAATGGTAATGCCCTTTTAGAAACATTCAAATTCCATTAGAAAGGTTCCTTTTCTGAAGTCGAACAATCGACTATCCTTAACCTTCATCCTCCGATTACTCATTACTGAACCTTACCATCCGGCCATTACACCTGTTCGTTAGGGGAAGGAGTGTTTGGGTGGGTGAGGAGGGGCCGGGTTGGGGGGTGGTTTACTTCCAAACGTTAATCCCAGTTGCATTCTTCAATTAGCCAGGAACTCGGGTCCCATGAGCTCCGAAGAGGGGAAAACCTTTCAACCATCCCATACTGAGGGGAAGGTCTTCTCCCATGCCACTTAATTTCTAAACTGGATTCTAATCCTATGTCACAACGGTTGCAATGATGTTTCAGACTTTTCATCGATCTATTCTTACCATTGTCGTGGAATTTACAAAGCCCTGCTTTTACTCTGGATTGAGGATAATATCATATAGCCTTTTCATAATACCGGAAGCTATTTCCTATGTCAGCATCCTCCATACGAATTTTACTCTCCCTACAAGCGGTTGTCATGAATAAAACATGATATAATGTAAGTCTAAGAAACAAATTATGATGATCTGTTGGTTCTTAACGTGTTAGGTACTACATAGGTTAGTATCAACTAGTAAACAAGAAATCACGCGTAATACTCGTACTTCAGTTATTCTAACCACGATTCCTGTAAGTACTGAACTCCTGGTTCAGAAATTATGGCAAAGCACTTAAAAATATACTAGGAAGTCAAAACATCTCTTTACCTGCAAGACTTCAGTCAAATGCAAAAGCTTAAAGGCATTAAGTGGGAACAACAATAACCATTAGGATTGACGCTGTTATAATATACACACAGCTCTAGTGTTATTTAGTTTTCTACTTTATAATAAACCATAACAAGCAAACAGATAAATAGACAGACGCACAGGACAGTCATAATACTATTTCTCAAAATTATCTAGAGAAGGCAAGAAATAATTATCATACACTTTACAGGGCAGAATTCAGCGAAGGCTTTCAGACAAATGCTGATAGATAAAGGATCTCGCATATATCGCCTTTCAGGAAATACATTTCAGCCTGAACCATGTTTCGAGTCGCAATTGTTTGCAAAACGTGCCGTGGGGATTTTTCGCATTTGTAATTCAAATAAGCGTTGAGTGGGAAGCGTTCAATTTGCCCGAGAGAGAGAGAGAGAAAAAAAGATAGCTTTGGTGGAAGGAAAGAAATCGCTTTCCAAATCATTGGAATTTTCATAACGGCATCGACGCGGCTATATTCATGCAGTCGCGCTTGTGGTTATTACAGTCTGTTCAGCGTTATTGTTTTCAGAAGTGATTTTGACAAGAAGAAAGTAATAACACAATATCTGTATTCCAGCAAAGTATATCTCGTAAGGTTTTGAGTCACAAGATTTCGTAAAGGGTGCCATTTACAGTGTGGCGTGAAGGGCACACTGTTGACGGCTGAGAAAGTTAATTGAGTATTCCTTCAACCCACAGCTACAGTGTTACCTTCCTTTTGGCTTGGTCTCTCACCTAAGAGCGCACGGTAAAGAAAGAATTTATTGCTAAAATACATCATCATCATCATCATCATCCAGGGGCCATATCCCCAAGGACCTTCGGCGATCATGGCTCGCCATTCCTCTCTATTTCGGGCTCTCTGCAGCAACTGAGCTGCAGACATTCTTCCATACATATTTGTCTAGGTCTTCCTCTCGGTCTCCTTCCATTGATTTTACCAGTGAAAGAGATATGCTCTAGTTCTTGTACACAGATGGTAATATGATTCATCTTGTGGAAAAGTGAGTAATGATGGCTATATAGGGTGGGTATTCATGTGTGTGTATACTATTTCTCCTTAAATTCTAAAGACTACAACAAGAGAAGATATCAGAGTGAAAGTGTGTGGCGGGAGGTAGCTGGTCCACACTGCTGCAATAACTGAAATAAAATATCCAACTTACATGAATATATCAGCTACGCAACAACACTGTTGTATACTGAAATTGCTATGGGAATAGCATCATTCAGTATCAATAAACAAATAACAACCAGCACAGCATGTTTTTACCAATGCTCGGAAAACAGTGTACATTTCTTATTTTAGGAATATACATTTGCATTATACAGCAAAGGCAGGAAGGCCTGATGCTCTCCTTGGTGGAAACGGGCCATTATCAGCATGGGGCCTGAGGGAAATAACATAAGAAGTGTTACCATTCGTGAACACTGACGGAATTTAATTTCGCTTCTGAACACTATACAAATGGCACTACTGAGAACATATTGGAATACATATCTTTTGCGTTGGTAAGCTCGTTTCAGAGATGGAGCAGTATGTTCAAATTGTTGTTAGTGGTGAGGAAAGGTTCATTTTCTTCACAAAGGCTAAAGGGTTCATTTGCACGCATATTGAATTTATACTGGTTTCATGACCTTACAGCTACGTATATATATATATATATATATATATATATATATATATATATATATATATATATATATATATATATATTTGTGTGAATACATGTATATATTTATGCATACACGCACACACACACGCACACACACACACACACACACACACACACACACACATATATATATATATATATATATATATATATATATATATATCGGTATGCCTATGCACATATAAATGCATAAAGCAACGCAAACAAATAGAATAAATTGGTGGGTTTTATCCAGGTGGATATCAGATACCCGAAGACCTATAATATATAAAGAAGAGAAATGTTGACTGAGATATCTAATCCAATAGACATTAAGGCATGAAATAAAATAAAAAAAGAATGCAAAAAAAGCCAAAAAAAAAATAATAAAAAAAAAAAAATGCACGTGATCTGCTTTTCTCGGAGATTTGTGAAAATCAAGGCTCAATGTCGATATAAAATCTGCGCTATTCTTGTCCTCATCTCAGCCTTTTATAAGACTCGCCTCCTTCGTAGATGCTCATTACTGGCATAATTCCCTCTCTCCGTTTTTCCCTCCGTCATTAAGGCTTCAGGTCTCAGGCGACATTGAAGGAAAAACTCATTTTAATGTGCTGGAATTTCCGTTCAACTTTTTCCGAGACTTCTCTCTAAAATCCTGTCATCTTACGAAAACTAAACATTCCGTCTAGTTGTACGTCGACCTCCCGGGTGTTTTTCTGTAATGATTATGAGGAAATGTGTTTTCCATAAAAGAGTATTTTGTTAAAAATTTCATTTACAGTTTGGTAGGGGTAAGCAAAGCTTTTAGCTTCCATGAGTTATTTGTTTGCAATTTTTAAAAATAATTTATGCTGTATATTGTTGCTTCATGTCATAAGATAAAGATGTTGCAACACAAGCAAGTTTTTTTTTATTTTCAACAAGCTATCCACAGGGTGTCCATAAAGTCCCAGTACCATCACAAGTATTTATTGCCTGTAATGGTACTGAGACTTTATGTACGCCCTGTATATTAAGCAATCTTGGTTTTTCATACATCAATCAAGTCATTGCTTTACTAATTTTCATCATTATTCTATTGCGTTTCTGAAAACATTCTTATAAATCAGATATTTACAAAGAGAACAGAAAATGTTTAATGTAAATATCGTGGCCAATTTCCTGTTTACTAAAATCAAAATGGGCTGATAACTAGGTGATTCATCTACTTATAATACAAAACAATATGCAAGTGATTATTAATTAGTGCACATATTGAGATATATAATTGATGCCGTTACAGAAAAAAATTCCAGGAATAAAATCCCTTTCAAATGGACAGAAAAAGGAAATGAAATATTTTAGCAAGTACCTAATTAGGGTAATTTAAAAAGCAAAGTCTTTTCTAATGACTTTGAAGGTCTGGTCTGTTAACTAGTTTCAAAAATATAATATTTTGCTAGAAGAATGGGGTTCATATTACACATGATCTTTCTAGAATATTAGCATTAAAATTATCAAGGTAAAATGTTTCGCTTTCACTCCATTCACTTCATATATTATATATATGTATATATATATATATATATATATATATATATATATATATATATATATGTGTGTGTGTGTGTGTGTGTGTGTGTGTGTGTGTGTGTGTGTGTGTGCGCGCGCGTGTATAATATATAAATATATATATATATATATATATATATATATATATATATATATATATATATATATATATATATATATATGAATAAGTTATCACATCGAACCGTGATCCATTTTATATATCAATTCAAGCTACAAATGTCCTTTAATATCTAAATTCACTTTACCTCCCAAATGATATATTTTCATATATGTACCGAAGGGGAATTTTTTAATTGATAATAATTTCGTACCCCTTATGGGATCGAACCACCGTCCAAGTGGTTCGATCCCATGGGGGGACGAAATTATTATCAATTAAAAAATTCCCTTCGGTACATATATATATATCATTTGGGAGGTAAAGTGAATTAGATATTAAAGGACATTTGTAGCTGAATTGATATATATACATATATATATATATATATATATATATATTATATATATATATATATATATATGAATAACTTGATCAGAGGTATATAAGACGTGATGCTATATATATATATATATATATATATATATATATATATATATATATATATATATATATATATATATATATATATATATATAGAATATATATATATATATATCTATATATATATAAATATATATATATATATATATATATATATATATATATATATATATATATACATATATATATATATATATATATATATACTATATATATATATAGAAAGAGAGAGAGATTAAACTATTCATCGTCCTCCAGTTTCATATAGATTACTATGGTGTTAACAAAACGAAGGCATATGTAAATATTTGTGCCTGCGTGTGTATACACTTGTGTGCATACGTGTGTGCTTCTTCGAGCGGCCAGCCGCCGCTCATACGACCACCGGGCTCCTTAATCACTCTTATCAAGATCAATTTCCTTCCTGCTATGGAAACTTCATTACTTCCCAAACCCCATTAGTCACTTCGAAACCGTCATTCATCATCCATAGATCCTCTATCGACAGAGCAGCTGCGACCTTGATTAATTGCTCAGATTTTAGAACATTAACTTTTTGAGAAGCCGGGAAGCGATGATGGAATTTCACGTAGGTTCCTCGTCGATCTTAAAAAAAAAGAAAAAAGGAAAAAAAAGTATTGAAGAATG
>NC_061109.1:75201663-75216663 GCF_015104395.2 Macrobrachium nipponense
TCATATAATTTACCTTCTCTGGTTCATAATAAACAAAGTCTAACACTAATTTTGAGTCGTGTAATAATTTGAAATCAGTCGAAAACAGAATTATCTTTATTTTTCATTCAGATATTCTGGGCAATGATATGTACGCTATTACTATTTATAGAATAAAAAATATTAGATAAATATCATACATAAAGGTATTCAAACTTCCTCAACATTTCCCAACAGGGAAACAGCTTTAACCTCTCTTCTTGAGGGAGGTAACGTTAAACCATTCCCCAGCAGGGAGATAGGGTTAAACCATTCTCCAGTAGGGACATGGGGTTAAACCATTCCCCAGTAGGGAGATTGGGTTAAACCATTCCCTAGTAGGGAGATAGGATTAAACCACTCCCCAGTGGGGAGATAGTGTTAAACCATTCCCCAGTAGGCAGATAGGGTTAAACCATTCCCCAGTGGTGAGATAGGGTTAAACCATTCCCCAGTAGGGAGACAGGGTTAAACCATTCCCCAGTGGTGAGATGGGGTTAAACCATTCCCAATAGGGATATAGGGTTAAACCATTCCACAGTAGGGAGATAAGATTAAACCATTCCCAATGGGGAGATAGGGTTAAACCATTCCCCAGTAGGGATATAGGGTTAAACCATACCCAATAGTGGGATGGGGTTAAACCATTCCCAAGCAGGGAGATAGGATTAAACCATTCCCCAGTAGAGGGATAGGGTTAAACCATTCCCATTAGGCAGATAGGGTTAAACCCTTCCCCAGCAAGGAGATAGGGTTAAACCATTCCGCAGTAAGGAGATAGGGTTAAAACATTCCCCAGTAGGTAGATAGGGTTAAATCATTCCCCAGCAGGGAGATTGGGTTAAACCATTCCCCAGAGAGGGAAGATAAAGTTAAACCATTCCCCAGTGGGGAGATAGATTAAACCATTCCCAGCTGGGAGATGGGGTTCAACTATTCCCCAGTAGGGAGATAGAGTTAAACGATTTCCCATTGGGGAGATGGGTTAAACCATTCTGCAGTGTGGGGATAGGGTTAAACCATTCTCCAGTAAGGAAAATGGGTTAAACCGTTCTCCAGCAGATAGATTGGGTTAAACCGTTCTCCAGCAGATAGATTGGGTTAAACCATTTCCCAGTATGGAGATGGGGTTAAACCATTCCCCAGTAGGGAGATAAGGTTAAACCATCCTCCAGTAGAGATATGGGGTTAAACCATTCCCCAGCAGGGAGATTGGGTTAAACCATTCCCCAATAGGGAGATTAAGTTAAACCATTCCCCAGTAAGGAGATGGTGTTAAACCATTCCCCAATAGGGAGATGGTGTTAAACCATTCCACAGCAGGAAGACGGGGTTAAACCATTCCAAGTAAGGAGATGAGGTTAAACCATTCCCCAGTGGGGAGATGGAGTTAAACCATTCCCCAGTTGAGAGATGGGGTTAAACCATTCCCCAGTAGGGAGATAAGATTAAACCTTTTCCCAGCAGGAAGACGTTAAACCCACCAATCCAGCAGCCGAGACGGGGTAAACCAATTGACCAATTAAAAACCCAGTAGGGAAATAGTGTGAAACCATTCCCCAGCACGGAGATGGTGATAAACCATTCCCCAATGAGGAGATGGGGTTAAACAATTCGCCAGCAGGGAGATAGGATTAAACCATTCCCTAGTATGGAGATAGGGTTAAACCATTCCCCAGTAGGCAGACAGGGTTAAACCTTTCCCCAGTAAGGAGATAAGGTTAAACCATTCCCCAGTAGGGAGATAGGGTTAAACCATTCCCAGTAGGGAGATAGGATTAAAACATTCCCCAGTAGGGAGATAGGGTTAAACCATTCCCCAGCAGGGATATGAGGTTAAACCATTCCCCAGTGGGCAGATGGGGTTAAACCATTCCCCAGTAGGGAGATAGGGTTAAACCATTTCTCAGTGGGAAAATGGTTTAAACCTTTCTGCAGTGGGGGATAAGGTTAAACCCTTCCCCAGTAGTGAAAAGGGGTTAAACCATTCACCAACAGGGAGATGGGGTTAAACCATTCCCTAGTAGGGGGATGGGGTTAAACCATTCCCCAGTAGGGAGAATGGGGTTAAACCATTCCCCAGTAGGAAGATGGGGTTAGAACCCTCCCGTAGCAGGAAGATAGAGTTAAACCATTCCCGAGTAGGGAGATGGTGTTAAACCATTCACCAGTAGGGAGATAGGATTAAACCATTCCCCAGCAGGGTGATGAGGTTAAACCATTCTCCAGTAGAGACATGAGGTTAAATCATTCCCCAGCAGAGAGATGGGGTTAAACCATTCCCCAGCAGGGAGATTGAGCTAAATCATTCCCCAGTGGGGAGTTGGTGTTAAACCATTCCCCAGCAGGGAGATTGGGTTAAACCATTCCCCAGCGGGGAGATAAGGTTAAACCATTCCCCAGTGGGGATATAGGTTAAACCATTCCCCAGCAGGGAGATAGGGTTCAACTATTCCCCAGTAGGGAGATAGGGTTAAACCATTTCCCAGTGGGGAGATGGGTTAAACCATTCTGCAGTGTGGGGATAGGGTTAAACCATTCCCCAGTAGGGAAAAGGGGTTAAACCATTCTCCAGCAGGGAGATGGGGTTAAACCATTTCCCAGTATGGAGATGGGGTTAAACCATTCCCCTGCAGGGAGATGAGGTTAAACCATCCTCCAGTAGAGATATGGGGTTAAACCATTCCCCAGCAGGAAGATGGGGTTAAACCACTCCCCAGTGAGGAGATGGTGTTAAACCATTCCCCTGTGGAGAGCTGGGGTTAAACGATTCCCCAGTAGGGAGATGGTGTTAAACCATTCCACAGCAGGAAGATGGGGTTAAACCATTCCCAGTAAGGAGATGGGGTTAAACCATTCCACAGTGGGGAGATAAGGTTAAACCATTCCCCAGTAGGGAGATGGGGTTAAACCATTCCCCAGTAGGGAGATGAGATTAAACCATTTCCCAGCAGGAAGACGGGGTTAAACAAATCCCCAGTAGGGAGATAGTGTGAAACCATTCCCCAGTAGGGAGATGGTGATAAACCATTCCCCAATGGGGAGATGGGGTTAAACCATTACCCAGCAGGGAGATATGGTTAAACCATTCCCCAGTAGGCAGAAAGGGTTAAACCATTCCCCAGTAAGGAGATAAGGTTAAACCATTCCCCAGTAGAGAGATAGGGTTAAACCATTCCCGATAGGGAGATAGGATTAGAACATTACCCAGTAGGGATATAGGGTTAAACCATTCTCCAGTGGGGAGCTAGGGTTAAACCATTCTCCAGCAGGGAGAAGTGGTTAAACCATTCCCCAGTGGGAAGATGGGGTTAAACCATTCCACAGTGGGGAGATAGGGTTAAACAATTTCTCATTGGGAAAATGGTTTAAACCTTTCTGCAGTGGGGGATAGGGTTAAATCCTTCCCCAGTAGTAAAAAAGGGTTAAACCATTCTCCAGCAGGGAGATGGGGTTAAACCATTCCCTAGTAAGGGGATAGGGGTTAAATCGTTCCCCCAACTTTGGGGATTTATGGGGGTTTAAACCCATTCCCCAGTAGGAAGATGGGGTTAAACCCCTCCCTTAGCAGGAAGATAGGGTTAAACCATTCCCCAGTAGGGAGATGGTGTTAACCCATTCCCTAGTAGGGAGATAGGATTAAACCATTCCCCAGCAGGGTGATGAGGTTAAACCATTCTCCAGTAGAGACATTGGGTTAAACCATTCCCCAGCAGGGAGATGGGGTTAAACCATTCCCCAATAGGAAGATTTGGCTAAAAAATTTCCCAGTGGAGAGTTGGTGTTAAACCATTCCCCAGTGGGGAGATGGGGTAAAAGTATTCCCCAATAGCAAGATGGGGTTAAACCATTCCCTAATAGGGAGATGGTGTTAAACCATTCCACAGCAGGAAGACAGAGTTAAACCATTCCCCAGTAAGGAGATAGGGTAAAACCATTCGGAAGAGGGGGATAGGGTTAAACCATTTCCCAATAGCGAGATTAAGTTAAACCATTCCCCAGTAAGGAGATGGGGTTAAACCATTACCCATCAGGAAAACGGGGTTAAACCATTCCCCAGCAGGGAGATAGTGTTAAACCATTCCCCAGTAGGGAAATGGGGTTAAACCATTCCCAGCAAGGAAATGGGGTTAAACCATTCCCCAGTGGGGAGAAGGGGTTAAACTATTCCCCAGTAGGGTGATGTGGTTAAACCATTCCCCAGTAAGGAGATGGGGTTAAACGATTCCCCAGTAGGGAGATGGGGTTAAACCATACCCCAATAGTGAGATGGGTTAAACCATACCACAGCAGGAAGATAGGGTTAAACCATTCCCAAGTAGGGAGATGGGGTTAAACCATTCCCCAGTGGGGAGATAGGGTTAAACTATCATCCAGTAGGTAGATGGAGTTAAACAATTCCCCAGTAGGGAGATGGGGCTAAACACTTCCCCAGCAGAAAGACAGGGTTAAACCTTTCCCCAGTAGTAATATGGTGTTAAACCATTCCTCAGTAGGGAGATGGGGTTAAACTATTCGCCAGTAGGGAGATGGGGTTTAACCATTCCCCAGCAGAGAGATGGGCTTAAAACATTCCCCAGTAGGAAGAAGGGGTTAAACTATTCCCCAGCTGGGAGATGGGGTTGAAGCATTCCCAAGCAGGGAGATGGGGTTAGACCATTCCAAATAAGGGAGATAAGGTTAAACCATTCCCCAGTAAGGAAAAGGGGTTAAACCACTCCCCATTGGGGATATTGGGTTAAACCATTCCCCATTTGGGAGATTGAGTTAAACCATTCCCCATTAGGGAGATGGGGTTAAACCATTCCCCAGTAGGAAAAGGGGTTAAACAATTCCCCAGCAGGAAGATGGGGTTAAACCATTCCCCAGTGGGAGATGGGTTATACCATTCCCTAATAGGAAGATATGGTTAAACTATTCCCCAGTAGGGAAAAGGGGTTAAACCATTCTCCAGCAATTAGATGGGGTTGAACCATTTCCTAGTAGGGAGATGGGGTTAAACCATTTCCCAATAGGGAGATGGGGTTAAACCATTCCCCAGAAGGAGATGGGGTTAAACCATTCTCCAGTAGGGAGATGGGGTTAAACCATTCCCCAGCACGGAGATGGGGTTAAACCATTCCGCAGCTGGAAGACAGGGTTAAACCATTCCCCAGTAGGGAGATGGGACTAAACTCTTGTTAAACCATTCCCCAGCACGGAGATGGGATTAAACCATTCCCCAGTAGGGATATAGGGTTAAACCATTTTGCAGCAGGAAGACGGGGTTAAACCAATTCCCAGTAGGGAGATGGGGTTAAACCATTCACCAGTAGGGAGATGGAGTTAAACCATTCCCCAGTAGGGAGATGGGGTTAAACCATTCCCCAGCAGGAAGACAGGGTTAAACCATTCCCCAGTAGTGAGATGTGGTTAAACCATTCACCAATAGGGAGATTGGGTTAAACCATTCTCCATTAGGGAGATGGAGTTAAACTATTTCCTAGTAGGGAGATGGGGTTAAACCATTCCCCAGTAGGGAAACGGGGTTAAACCATTCCCCAGCTGGGAGATGGGGTTAAACCATCCCCCAGCAGGGAGATGGGGTTAAACCATCCCCCAGCAGGGAGATGGGGTTAAACCATCCCCCAGCAGGGAGATGGGGTTAAACCATCCCCCAGCAGGGAGATGGGGTTAAACCTTTCCAAAGTAGAGAGATAGGGTTAAATCATTCCCCATTAGGAAAAGGGGTTAAACCATTCCCCAGTGGGTAGATTTGGTTAAACCATTCCCAGTAGGGAGATAGGGTTAAACCATTGCCCAATAGGGAAAAGGGGTTAAACCATTCCCAATTGGGGAGATTGAGTTAAACTATTCCCCAGTAGGGAAAAGGGGTTAAATTACTCCCCAATGGAGAAAAGGGGTTAAACTATTCCCCAGTAGGGAGATGGGGTTAAACCATTCCCCAGTGGGAGATGGGGTTAAACCATTCCCCAGTAGGGAAAAGTGGTTAAACCATTCCCCAGCAGGGAGATGTGATTAAACCATTCCCCAGTAGGGAGATGGGGTTAAACCATTCCCCAGTAGAGATATAGAGTTAAACCTTTCTCCAGTGGGGAGATGGGGTTAAACCATTCCCCAGTGGGGAGATGGGGTTAAACCATTTCCCAGTGGTAAAATAGGGTTAAACCATTCCCCAGCCGGGAGATGGGGTTAAACCATTCCCCAGTTGGTAGACGGGGTTAAACCATTCCCCAGGTGGGAAAATAGGGTTAAACCATTCCCCAGCCGGGAGATGGGGTTAAACCATTTCGCAGTGGGGAGATGGGGTTAAGCCATTCCCCAGCAGGGAGATAGGGTTAAACAATTCCCCAGCATGGATATGGGGTTTTAAACCATTCCCCAGTGGGGAGATAGGGTTAAACCATTCCCCAGTGGGGATATAGAGTTAAACCCTTCCCCAATGGGGAGATAGGGTTAAGCCATTCCTCAGTAGGGAGACCGAGTGAAGCCACTCTGGAAAAGGAAGGTAGAGTTAAGTAGTTCCTAAGTGAAGTTAAACCATTCCCCAACTGGTAGACGGGGCTAAGCTTTTCCTCAACAGGGATATCACATTCAACCGGTTTCAACATCGCGATAAGAGTTAAACCAGAGTCACACCATTCCCTATCAGGAAGGAGAGGTTTTAAGTTTTATCTCCTTAAACCATCCTCGAATGGGAGGTGAGGAAGCTATAAACCTTCACCCAAAACACTCTCCAGACGTCTTTGAACAGCGCTCCCCGCAGTTAAAGATATTTACGTACAATCTATTGTCTACGCGTGACGTCACTTGACCGCGGTCACGTGAGTGTTTTAGTTCCGCCATCTCTGACGTCACCTGAACCTCAAAGGGTTTAACTGAGAGCAATCTCAAATACAATAAAGAAAATTGGCATACTCTATAATTTAAGTGAAATGTTTATCATGTAATTATACAGGTACTTTTAGTTTTCTGTAAAAATGAAACTATTGAGATGACTATTTGTATGACTGTCCCCACTTTTCCTGTTCGCTCTTGGTTCTAAAAAACTACTGAGGCTAGAGGGCTGCAAATTGGTATGCTGATCAACCACCATCCAATCATCAAACATACTCAATTACAGCCCTCTCTTCTCAGCAGTTTTTATTTTATTTAGTTATATTTACACTTGATCGGGCCTCTGGCACCGCAACAACACAGGCCACCACGGCCGGCTGAGAGTTTCATGGGGCAACCGAAATCTATTTCTGGTAGCGTTGATTTTAGGCTGTACAGAAAACTCGATTGCCCGAAGAGACTTCATCGCATTTTTTACTTGTTTTCTGATGATGTATGTGTCATTTGCATATTTTTACCGTCTACTAAAAAAAAAAAAAAAAAAAAAAAAAAAAAAAAAAAAAAAAAAAACTAAAGTATCTTTTTAGTGACCAAAGAAATTTGTTACGAAGAATTTTCCGTACTAGATATTTTTCATTCTTGTCAAAGAAAAATTGTTACTGTATGCACAAAAATACACTAAAGAAATTAATATTACATTCGTGGTATTTTCTCGTTTAAGCTTCTTTAGTAAGACAAAATTGCATTGCAATTTTTTCGTCAGAGATTATACCCAACAAATATTTCCTTTTAGGCTCATAACTCTTCTCCTACAATACACTTTCATTTTAATATTTTTTTTACTACTTTACTACTTTTACTGTTTCAGCCAGATTAAAACACACACACACACACACACACACACACACACACGTGATTTCAACCTATTATTCGTATCTGGTATGGTATCCT
Organism: Macrobrachium nipponense; assembly: GCF_015104395.2. Classification (NCBI taxonomy): domain Eukaryota; kingdom Metazoa; phylum Arthropoda; class Malacostraca; order Decapoda; family Palaemonidae; genus Macrobrachium; species Macrobrachium nipponense. The sequence continues at coordinate 75,209,470 of NC_061109.1, forward strand.
TTGTGTTAACAGAAATGCCAAAGAAATAGCGCCTATAGCAAAAGTTCTCCGCCAGTCCTAGGTAGCATGGCATGGCCATTTATCATTAACGTAAGCAAGGTCGACACTGAACATCACCAAAAGCTGGGTACATTAGCATACAATTTTTGCTGGAGTACGCGTTACAAACTTTCTATCAATTATCTATCTGTATTTGGGCTTGTTATTAGGAAAGAAAATCCGAATTTTATTTCGTATTCTGCCTGGGGTTAATTTAACCGGAAAAAAATATAAATAGTCACACAGAAGTTTGGAAAATAGAAATATTTAGATTGTTTCCAAACGTTTACTCATTTACAAATTCAGGGGAATGGAGACATGAAAAGATAAATGGAAAAACTCATCACATATCATGTCTTGCTTGGAGACAGGCTGAACTGTAAGGGCAGCTTACTTGAGTGAAGGAATTTGGGCACGTAAGCGTTCTATCTGAGAGATCGCTCGTCTTGTCGTCAAGCATGTACATTCATTTGTACGGATGTTACAGGTCTTATAGACCAAGGCACTTGCGAAAGTCACATATCTTTTGGTGAGCACAGAGGTTAGTTGGTACACGTCAGGTGTTGGGAGAGAAAACCCCCATTGTAAAGGTATGACATATTTTGTAAGACTTAGAAAACCATTACCTTTGAAAAGAGAGAAGTGTGAAATACACTCTTTACTTAATTACTTTAAAAAGAGAGTGATGTGTGAAGTGTATCTTTTATCCATTGTTATCTTTATTACAGATGGGTTATATTCCATGGTACTAGAGACGGGATTCTCTAACCTGACTAATATAATGAACTTATTGACATTTTGGGTCTGGGAGTGAACTCTTAGTCAGGAGGGTAGAATGTTAACTTACTAGTTTTCTTTATGGGCAGATTTGGGTTTTTGTCATTATGACTTGTTAATCCTTTTGTTCTATTCTATATTCATCTGCTTTGGGTAATAAAGAGTATATTTTTATACTTACGTGATCTTAATAGCCTAACGACATGGTTGCAGACAGAGGGCACCATTGACAACAGGTAAGGGTTTCCAATTTGTGTAGTTTTAATAAAAGGGGGGAAGGGGGGTGGGTAGATATATATATTATATAAATATATATATATATATATATATATATATATATACATATATATATATATATATATATATAAATATTGGTAACATATATGTATACATATATGATATATATATATATATATATATATATATATATACTATATATATATATATATATTCACTCAAACATTTGGAAATACGGGATCTTTTTCTTAGGGTTACGAGAAGTTACCAGCGACTCACGGATGTTTGTCATTCTTTGCAAAGTAGCAAAAATAAATGTTTGCTAACTGGCCTAGTTTTATTTAGGAAGAATAAAGTGTAACAGTTAAAAGAGCAACTACGCTAGTGACTGAAATGTGGCATTCACCTTCCATGGAAACCCCTACATTATTTGAACGCCATATTTCAGTTACTTCGTAAACATTACAGTGTATTCCTCCTAAGTAAAACTAAAACAGTTTGTAAGTATTCCCTTCTCCAAAGAATGACGAACATCGTATAGTTACTGGCAGAATTTAGTAATGAGGAAAAAGCAATTATTAGAAAGAGAGAAGAAACTCATGTAAAACTGGATGAAGCTATTACTTTCAACACGACTTGCTTAAAAGAGGGTCTTGAATCTACATATGAATAATTTCCATATCTGCTGGAAACTGAACTCGTAAAGGAGGTCCTCCGTATTTCTTTTAATTTATTGAGAGAGAGAGAGAGAGAGAGAGAGAGAGAGAGAGAGAGAGAGAGAGAGAGAGAGAGAGAGATGAGATGTTTTTGTTTTCTAAGAAATTTTTATTCATGTAACCAATACTTTTCATTGAATGGTTATCTTACATATGATTGTTTCTTAGTTTCTCATCTATAGTCCACCCGAGAATCTTCCTAGAAGATAAGTAATAAATTGATATCCACTTTAAAGAAATGAATGAATATGCCGTTTCATGAGAATTAAGCACAAAAATTAACGCCTGAAAGTTATGATTTTTATATTTTTACAATACTTAAAGGGAAGTAATGTTTAATTCTGTTACTGTGCGTACAGGATGGATTCTCGCGTGTTGTCGATACCTATACTGATGTTTTACCAAAGTGATAAACGAAAAAATTCCACGTTATTAATTTTACATTATTACTTTTACATTAACTAAACTTTAGTAACTTATAAAAAAAACCTTTGCACACTATTTTGCACTTAAAACAAAGGCAAGAGTGCGATCAAGTTTGCTGTCTGCCTAAATGTAAAAAAGGTAAAGTATATTCTAGTTTAACCAGACCACTAAGCAGATTATCAGCTCACCTAGGGCTGGCCCGAAAGATTAAATATTTGTGCGTGGCTAAGGAACCAATTGGTTACTTAGCAACGGGACCTACAGCTTATTGTAGGATCCGAACCACATCAAGAAGTGCATGTCAATCACCAGAAATAAATTCTTCTGATTCCTTGTTGGCAGATCCGGGAATCGAATCAGGATCCTGGGGTCGGTAGTCGAGCACGTAACCGACTCGTCCAACAAGGCACTAATCGTAAATTTATCATTTTTATGTCAACAGGAAATGTTCAAAACTTTTCCACTTTCATACTTTGAAATAAGCTACACGATGAAAGGCACATTTCCTTTGACAAGGCCAAATAAAATTCTTGCGAGAACTTCTTCTTCGTTATAATTAAGGACGATCCATCAAACATTAATTAGTGGTGCCTTTGCCTTCGCTAATGAGGTAAAAAAAATCTAATGAAGTTGAGCGGATAGAAAATTCATTTCTCCCGAGAGCAAAATGGGAAGAAAAGAAAAAAAAGAAAGACAAAGAATAAATTCACTCTCTCTCTTTTGAAAGACTTTCCGATCTTTCTCCATGAACTAATGCCACTTGCGACTTTCCATAAATGAGTCGCTTGAAGAAAGACTGGTTTGCGAATACGGAATGTAACGACTTTTTGAGAGACTCGTTTGAAGAACGCGTGGTTTGCGAATACAGAATACACTGACTTTTTGAGAGATTCATTTGCATATATTTTGACGTTTTGAGAGATTCGTTTATATATATTGACTTTTTGAGAGATTCTTTTATATATATTGACTTTCTGATAGATTCATTTGAAGAATTCGCGCTTTGTGCCTTAAGAATATATTGACTTTTTGAGAGATTCTTTTATATATATTGACTTTTTGATCGAGTCATCTGAAGAACGCGAAAGTTGGGCAAAAAATTAGAATACTAATATCCTTTGATGATTTAGGATATTCCACATCTTTGTAATTCTAACCTTATAATAACAACTATAGTATGATTTGCTAGCATCATTAAAGGCTCATTTCCCATGATGGCGTGAGTAGGACGCCTCAACATCTTACCCTTACTTCTAAAGTTTGATTTACGGGAGTGATTTCCTCCTTCTATTGGCATATTCCAGTGCAAGGAATCGATGGGAATCATTATATCAAATGGCACTGGTAATGTTTTAATGGATTACGTTTTTGAGATTTACAATGTGAACACGTAATAATAGTTTTTTTTAAATTGTGAGCTCAAGTTCCCAGAAGCGTTTGTTTCTTCTTTTTTATTATAAGAATTGCCGATAGTTTTATTCTACCTTTAATAGTATTGTGCTTCTTGTTGGGCCGTGATATGTCAGTCCCTATGACGGCTACTCCATCACAATTTCATTGGAAGCCACAGCTCATTTCTAATAACTTTTAGAATTTCGGTGATTGTGAGATGAGTTACATCGAGTCTCTTTTTAAAAGCTTGATGCCAATTCTGGAAAGATTTGTTGGTTCTCGGCAAATTATCATAAACTCGAGTGTGGACAGACCATCAATAAAAAAAATGGCCTCCTTCGACGCTCTCTTTAGGTTATTCTCAATTTTCTCTAAAGCAATTGAAATAGAGAAATTATTTCAGTGCTTCTTCGAGTTTTTTTTCACAGCTTTATCAAAATCTGTACATCCCATAGTGTTCTGCGTTGGCATTATAATATTCAAATAAAATTTACGAAGAACAGAAGCTCCTCTCCATTAAAAAAAAATTAATTTCATCCCTTGCATATAAATTATACAGTCTTAATAACTCATTTTTTATGCATCCGGGAACACATGTGGAATACAACGTTGTTATCTTTTTAATACACAGAACAGTTAATACATATCTCAAAAACATCGACAATTTTCCATAAAGCATATTATAATAAAGCAAATGCCAATGTGAAATAATTTCAACTTTTCGTAGAGCTTTTCATAGCATAAAGAAATTCATTTTCCATACATCACTGTGTATTCTTCTGCCCCACCTTTATCCCTACTGCCTTCTATCGAAGGCATCACCCTCCACCAACGTCAGTCATGGTTTATTGTTTGGCAAAGGGGTTTTTACGATGAACTTTGGTTAGGTGAAAAATTGATAAAAAAAAAAAAAAAAAAAAAAAAAAAAAAAAAAAAAACATAAACCCGTCTGAATAAAACGTCCTCTGTACTTTGACATTATGGAATCGTGAATAATAGCCAATCAATTCCCGAATCTTAGATCTGGAAATAGTTTACTTAAATACTGTTAAAATGTTCTAAGTGGCGCAGCAGAATAATCCTTCAATTCAGTAAATTCAGGTAGAGGCATTAGGAAAATACTGTTAGATTTATTAGAAAATAAGATACGGTTCGAGGGAAAAACATAAAAAAGAAACAAAAAAATTCACATAATTTTTACAGATTTGCTGATTACAGCGTTGAATGGGTGAGGGAATAAATTCAGGATTAAGGTTAAAGAAACATACATTCATGAAAACGTAAAGGTCAAATTAACAGCTTACCAGTAAAAAAGAAGACTAGAGATGCACTATAAATCAGACGGGATATAAATTCAATGCTGATATGAAAAAATTATAACAAATGGAAAGCTAAATATAAAACACAAAAGCGAAGTAGTCACAATCATTTTAGATCCAGTTGGGGCTACAGCCAACCTTTTATATTGCTATTCATATATACAAAGACACATTAAAATGAACTCGACTATTTGTGTAATCTTTTTTAGGCGGCATCTCGTTCCTAACATCGTTATGGCGGAGGAAAAAAAAAAAAAGGAAAAGGAAAATACATTTCGCCTGGCTCAGAAAAAGGACGACCTTTCCATAAAGACTTGACCGAAAAAATTCATTCTCTGGGTTTTTCAAGCCTCTTGTTATGGTTCCACTTCGAGTGTATCTAAAATTTTGTTTGCAATATTTCATCTTTGGCCTCTGATGTTAATTTCCAGAGAAACGTTATACGAGGTCACATGAAAATATATCTGCTATTGGGAACCGTGGCAGGTATTGCAGATGATTTCAACTTTTACCAGGCGAGTTATGTAAGGATTAGTTTTAAATTTTTCCGAGGACTGGAAGAATTTTGATTAGTGTTTTTTTTTTTTTGGGGGGGGCAGGGGCGGGGTGTGGGGAAGGACAATAAACTGTTCATTATGAGGACGGAATTACCCATGGAATTTGCCTGGGTTTAAAGATTTCTCATGCACACACGAGCTAGATTTATTCCATATCACCACATATTTCAATCACTGCTGCGGAGGCGAACAGCTACAAATTATACATTCATACGTACTTAAAGAGAATATCAAGAGACCGTCGCCTACAATACAAAAAATGATAAGGGCATGGCTTTATACTGGTCAAATAATCGAGGTGAGAGCGAGTGGTCTTAATCGACCAACTTTGTTGCAAAAATATTTTCTGCGCCACACTTTTTTTTATCAGTATTGAGTAGTATTCAGCATCTGTTGAAAAACGGAAGTGAAATCGTTCTCTTTACAGCATGCAAAGAACAAGTGGAAACTGGGAATTGTTTATCTGCCCTGCCAAAGACTGGGGATTATGCAGGTTATTTAAAAACAAAGGAGAAATGGTCCATCTGGAACTTACTTCTTACGAAATAATCAATATAAGAGCGCAAAATCATTTATGAGACATTTTACTATAATATTAAAATTATTTGGGTAGTTAGGAAAGAGAATTACTTCATTAAGTAAGCGTTAGCAGTCAAAACCGAAATTTATATCAGTAAGGTTTTGGTGATGGGATTTTCAGTTTAATTGAGCGATCATACACCAAATACTTAAAGTTTACCAACGTAAGATCTACAGCTTCTCTAGTCAATAACTGATAACAGTAATGATGATTATAAAGTTGCTGATGAAAGCATTCACTTTTTAAGGCCATAGAATGCGATGTGTTGTAAGAATTTTTATCAAAATCTTCTTAAAGTTATATACTTTATCAATGATTACCATGGTTACTCGTGGAAGTATTCAATAGAACGCTGAGGGGGGATGGGGGTGGGGGGAATTCGTAATTATTGATCTTGCTCTCTAATCCAATGGATTAGGATCTTAATTTCCCGCAGTTTTAAAAACAAAACCGAATCCTCAAAACACGAGACCAGTTACCGATTTCATTTCCCCGCAGTGAAGCAATTGCATTGTGGGTCTTGACTTGCCAAGATGGAAACAGTATTCGCGTTGTAACTTAAATACTTATTTTCTCATGTTCACATTTCTAATGATAATATGGCTCCTCTGATCATCACACCTTGCTATATTCCCCACGACTTCAGTCTTGAGCCCGACTTCAATCTTCAGTTGAGCCAGTCTTGAGACTAGTCTTACTCATATATTACGGCTCCCTCTCCAAGGGTCTGTTAGAATTTGTCCCATTGACTCTATATCTTGGATAGTATCTTTTTGTGGTCACCTGGATGATCTTTTGCCACCAGTATATTGTGCATAACGGTTTCGGACTTGAGGATGATTCAGACGTATGTATGTATGTATATATATATATATATATATATATGTGTGTGTGTGTGTGTGTGTGTGTGTATATATATATATATATATATATATATACTATATATATATATATATATATATATATATATAAAGATAAATGCCACGAAGGAAAAATAAACGAAGGAGGTCTTGCAAGATCTTTCGACTTTAAAAGTCCTTTACTGAGCAGATACTGACATAAATACGATAAAAGACAATACAAGAAGATTCGTATAAACTGACAGATTGGGATTATAAAGAGATTAGTACCTAGAATCCGACACACCTGGA
>NC_061109.1:75224163-75229163 GCF_015104395.2 Macrobrachium nipponense
ATCTTAAAAGGGTTTGGTAGCAATGAACTGGAGCAGCAGGCACTGGAATAACATCCATTTTCTCTCACCCCTCTCTCTCTCTCTCTCTCTCTACATTACTTAAGGCAATTAAATCAGACTCGTGAACTACAAAAATACCTTTATTTAATAGCAAAGCATAAACTAAATAACTCAGGGTTTTAACAAAATGATTAAATGAAAGGTTGAATTCAGATAGCCCACTCCATATTTCTCCTACTATAACCAACATTATCTTAGTCATAAAACTAGGCATAGTCATAGTCTAGTACACCACAAAACATCAATTCCCCTCTGTCTCAGAATCGCCTATAAAAAGACAGGAGAACACATCGATAAACAAAGATTGCAAATCAAAATCAAAAGGTCAAATAGAATAGAACATCTTTGAAATGATATTCACTTACCCATTCAACACAATTTTCACACACTTCACTAAAAATACTGTTAGTGGGGCCATCTTGCCCCTTCGCCGACTCTGTAACGATCTCCCATCTTGGTTACCTAACTTTCTCATTATGTAGGGAAGAAGCTCGCACACACGCACGAACTCACACACATTTGTTCACGCCTAAGAAACCGAATAAAACTAGTTTCATAAGTCACTTCTGTATCTGCCCGTGCATAGAGATAAGACATAAAACTGATCTGCATAGACAAAAAATTCAACAACGCGCCACCCGAGTAAGTGTGTCAGTATTACCGAAGCTGAGCCGTCATGCCACTTCGGGCCACACTGTCTCCAAGAAGCTAAACTGATGATTTCTACATTCTAAAAATGTCACAGCCCATCACTTTACAACAGTGTCTTAAACATATTGTCTTAATTATTCCTAATATATATATATATATATATATATATATATATATATATATATATAATTATTATAATATATAATATATATAGATATATATATATTTATATATATATATATATATATATATATAAATATATATATATATATATATATATATATATATATATATATATATAATTATTCCTATTATATACATATATATATATAAATATATATATATATATATATATATATATATATATATATATATATATATATATATATATATATATATATATATATATAATATATATATATATATATATATATATATATATATATATATATATATATATATATATATATATATATATATATATATATATATATATATAATATTCCTAATATATATATATATATATATATATATATATATATATATATATATATATATATATATATATATATATTGTACTTTAACAAGTAAATTGAAGTTTTCGAAGAGATAGAATTATTCACATTTCAAAGGGATTAGTTAACAGAATAAAAATAAAAGCAGGATTCTAATCGGATAATATTGAATAATATATATATATATATATATATATATATATATATATATAATAATATATATATAATAAGTATTATTCAAAATTATCCGATTAGAATCCTGCTTTTATTTTTATTCTGTTAACTAAACCCTTAGAAATGTAAATAATTCTATCTCTTAGAAAATTTCAATTTACTTGTTAAAACACAATTGGTTAATGAAAAAGATGAAAAAAAAAAAGTTTTCTAATCTCTCTCCAAGGTCCGTATGCCAGCTTTTCCAACACTTTCCTACAGCAACCAGAATCATGGCGGATTCTTGCTACTGTTGGCCTCCCGACCAGAGAGGATGGCTGCTTGCGTCGTCGTCCTATTTCGACCTCTCTTCCTCGGTGCTCTGGGCCTGATTGCTGGAGGCGCCTAATGTCTCTAAGCAGAGCCAAATCGGCTTGCTCTATTTGCCAAATACCACTCTAAGTGTTGGCGAACGTCCGGGTAAACTTCCCCAGAGGAGATTGCCTGGATTAGTCCGTTGCCGGTGGAGTAGCATCGAAAGTGTGTTTACAATACACACGCAAACACTCACTTGCTGTGACTCGTTTTACTTTAAAATAAGGCTGATTTTATTTACCTATTCGTTCTTCTGCCTGTTTAATTTAATACATAATTTACTTAATTTTTCGTTTATAGTTCATTATTCTAATACATTATTTATTGGAGGAATAAAAGCGATTTTCAACATTTAGTTCTAATAGCTAATCAATTTAATGTTCGAATTACTTTAAAAAAAATAAACAATGAGATTTTCAATACTGAGTTGAAATATTTCAACGTTTGCAGATTAAATAACTACACCCTTACAATCAGCTGGCGTATTATGAGAGAGGATATATCATGCAATGAGGATTCACGAATAACAAAATAATACTGTTAATTATGAGGGATTGTAGTGCTCTAGCAGAAACCCAAAGCTTAATTTCCTTTGAATTAACAGACATCTGTCTATGGTTAATAGCCTTAAAAAAACAAACCCTAGTTAATAATACCTTCAGTCACTCGATATCGTTCATGGTTTTTCGGACTAGTAAATCATCACGTTGGTATATAAAGAAACGCTGACAATTTTTTACTCGTTGCTTGCAAATTGATTAGCGCCGTTTGTCTCGTTTCTTAGAATATTTATGCAGCCAATAATCGATTAACAAGAACACAACCCGACAGCCAGGGGAAGTGGTGAGTTTACATGGATTACAAGTCAAAATTCAGTCACTAAAGGCTGAATGTACTACTCAGAGAGAGCGCTGATTACGGCTCGCTTATATTTTTCGACTTACAAATTTCTCACCAGACTGCACAGGCTCGCACATACTCTCACTCACTCACACACATACTCTCAAATGTGTGTGTATATATATATATACATATATACCAAATAAATAAGTATACATATGTGTATATATATATATATATATATATGTATATATAGTGTATGCACACACATACACGTGTGCATGTGTGTGTGTACGTGTCAGTTCCCCTTTACCTAGGGAAAGACTTACACCGTAAAGGTAAAGCTACGAAAAATAATATTCAACAAATTTATTTAGTCTTTCAGAACATTCACTCCTCCCCCCGTACTTCATGCTTTCAGCATCTTCTTCTAGACCTACTATACCAAACTCCCCCTTCATCCTCCCCCTCCCCCCCAAAAAAAAATCAGCTCGACTGCCCTTTTTTCGAATACTTCCCACGTACAAAACCTGGCATACGATCGGGCACGGTTACGACATATATATACGACTGAACACTGAATTATTTCACCACAACACTAAATTTTAATTCGGCGTCTCAATAACAAATAAACCTAAGCACTATCGTCCCCCAAGTGCATCCTCCTCGAGAGACCGCGAAGCAACTACCAAATAATTAAGTGGCGTCAGACTCGGCAAGAAGGAATTAACCTGGACAGCCTCTCCTCAGTTACTTTGTACACCGGAAGTTACAGCCTGGGTGGAAGTGAAGTCTAGCTTTAAGGGAACGTAAGAGCGATATCACGAATCCGATGCGCTTCCTTGCTGAATGGTATATTATATTCTGTTGATCTGAATCAGACATAGTACGACCAAAATAAACAGTAAAAATGCACCGAAGAAATCGAGTTCTCTATACAGCATATAATGTTGTACGAAACTCTCAGCCCGTGTCATGAAACTCGCAGCTGGCCGTGGTGGCTTGTGTTGGTGCACTGCCTGACGCACAATCATGGTTAATTTTAACCATAAATGAAATAAAATATATTTATTCTAGAGGGCTGTAATTTGGTATGCTTGATGATCGTAGGTTGGATGATCAACGTACCAATTTGCAGCCCTCTGGCCGGAGCAGTTTTTAAGATCTAAGGGCGGACAAAAAGAGTACAGACGGACAGGCAGAGACATCTCACTAGCTTTAATTACAGTTAACTAAAAATGTATTTTGTTGTGTGTCCAAGGTTAGGCATAGATGTGACTACTATATTTTCTAGCATAGCCAATCGTTTTCAACGGTCATAATAATGTTTAAATCGAAACCAGACGACAAACTTCATCAACAACAACTGTTGAAGAGCCAAGACAAATCGTGTCATCTTCAAGCAACTTGACCTGGCTCAACAATAATTATCAATAGTTTTCTTTTTTGGCCGTTAAGTTTTACATACCTGTACAATAGTTCTTGTTAAATCACAAAGGAAATTTACAAGATGTACCTGTTAACTAGGTGTTGTTTTCCACAAGCACATATACATCTACCACGAAGCTTTCTTCCCATTTCAGCTTATGACCGTGAAACTGATTGCATCCATCTAAACGTCCCCCCCTCCCCAATCTCCCCCCACCCCCAGTCCCCAACAACCCCCGTCTTGCAATTCAAACCTTTTCCTTCTGACTCGCTCTAGAAATCTCGTTCATTAGGGCTTATTGCAACTCTAAACAAGACGCCTTGTGTGATCAATTAGATTAAATGAGCTTCCTCCCTTGTGCTCGCCCTCTCTCACCGTTTGAATAATGACTATGGAACCGATATATTCCGGCAATTCCCAATTCATTTTCCATTTTGCCACGCAAAGAAAGATTTAAAGTCATCGAGTGGTCGGTTCAGCGACTCACTTTATGGAGGTCAAGTGTTATACGAAGATGGATTTGGAATAGTGAATGTCGGGTGCCGTTGGCTTTGCTATTATATATATATATATACATATATATATATTATACATATACATATACTTATATATTACATATACATATACATATAAATTTTTTATATATATATATATATATATATATATATTATATATATATATATATATATATAATATATTATATTATATATATATATATATATATATATATATATATATATATATATATATATATATATATATATATATATATATAATAAAAGGAGCCCGTAAAAACACCAAAATATAGAGAGAATAGTACTATATTTCAGAGACTGCTGTCTCCCTCTTCAGGTAGATGAATGAGAAAAGTTTGCAGAAAAGTTGGTATTTATACCAAAAGGTCCATCCAAAGGCAAGCCAATTTAGGTCACCCCGCTGATAATATTCCTTTATTCTTCTTAAGTGTTGGTTGAATG
>NC_061109.1:75234163-75239163 GCF_015104395.2 Macrobrachium nipponense
GAGAGAGAGAGAGAGAGAGAGAGAGAATTGAGCCATATTCTGCAATTCTTATTAGGAAATAAAACCTTTTGAAGACATCTGTGCTTTTTATGTTAAACGATAGATAGATAAATAGGTAGAGTAGTGTAAGGAAATGCACCTTTTTAAACATAGCTTTGCTTAGTCAGTTTCTATTGAGCAATGAATTATTCGTAAAGATCATCTTATTCGATACTAAAACGCTATATCATAGAACATCCAGTATGGTAATACCATTTCCTTATAGTTATCTTTCTCCGTATTTCTTGGTTCCTAAATTCTGCCCTATGTTTGAAAAAAAACACAAATTGTAGTTACAATATGTATCTAATTTATGTAAAAAAAATAATCCATAGTTATGACCCAAAACATATTAATTATTACATTTTTGTGTTGTTTATTTTTAATTACTGTCCAATAACTGGCGCTTTACTTGATATATATAACAATAATATTGTTTCCTGAGTTACCTGTTTAGACAGTGACGATGCTTTTCCTTGTTTCATTAGTTACTGATGTCGAGAGAGAGAGAGAGAGAGAGAGAGGAGGAAGCGCAGCCCTTGCGCATATATTACTCATACCAAACCTTCATCTTAAAAACAATTTGAAAGTAACTTTGATGCCTCTACGCAGTCTCATTGTTGTATAAGGTTTGAAATACGGCTTAGCATATTGTATTTACCTCACAGCCAAATGGGGCAGCGTGTATATAAATGTATATGTTTGTTGCCGAACATACTGTATAATTTTGAATTTGCTGACATCAAAGGGGACCTCGGTATCAAAGGGTTCTCCCGAAAGACTCTCGTCGGCAGCGCCCGGAAGATAAGGGCGGGGTCTGTTTACACTGTCGGGACCGAAGCTTTAGTCTTTTGGATCCACGCCTTCAATTCTGTGCTCGTCTCGTTTAACCTTAGGATCATTTTCTGAACTTAATTCAGATATTGTTATGGTTATGCAGGCGGCGTTGAAGGGTCAAAGGTTACGTATGAAACGATGGTAATAATAATAATAATAATAATAATAATAATAATAATAGGCAGAACTCCGCAGCATAGACCAGAAAACTAGAAACACATGACAATACACAAACCACTACACCCAAGAGCAAATACGGACACACTATACATAACACGAAAGGAAGAAGGGAGAGGACTACTAAGCATAGAGGACTGCTTCAACATATAGAACAGAGCACTGGGGCAATATCTGAAAACCAGTGAAGACGAGTGGCTCAAGAGTGCATGGGAAGAAGGAGTGATAAAAGTGGACGGAGACCCACAAATATACAGAGACAGGAGAATGACAAGCAGGACAGAGGAATGGCACAGGAAACCAATACACGGACAATACATAAGACAAACTAAAGAACTAGCCAGCGATGACACGTGGCAATGGCTACTGAGGGGAGAGCTCAGGAGGGAAACTGAAGGAATGATAACAGCGGCACAAGATCAAGACCTAAAAACCAGATGTGTTCAAAGAACGATAGATGGAAATAACATCTCACCCATATGCAGGAAGTGCAATATGAAAAACGAAACCACATAGCAAGCGAACGTCCTGCACTTGGACAGAACCAGTACAAAAAGGGGCATGATTAAGTAGCAAAAGCCCTCCCCAGGAGCCTGTGTAAGAAACACCAGCTACCTTGCAGTAATTAGTGGTACGAACACCAACCTGATGGAGTGATAGAGACCGGTCAAGCAAAGATTCTCTGGGACTATGGTATCATAACAGATAGGATGATACGTGCAAGTAGACCAGACGTGACGTTGATTGACAAAATCAAGAAGAAAGTAGCACTCATTGATGTCGCAATGCCATGGGACACCAGAGTTGAAGAGAAAGAAAAGGAAAAAATGGATAAGTATCAAGACCTGAAAATAGAAATAAGAAGGATATGGGATATGCCAGTGGAAATTGTACCTATAATCATAGGAACACTAGGCACAATCCCAAGATCCCTGAAAAGGAATCTGGAAAAACTAGAGGGTAAAGTAACTCCAGGACTCGTGCAGAAGAGTGCGTTCCTAGAAACAGCGCACATGGTAAAAAAAGTGATGGACTCCTAAGGAGGCAGGATGCAACCTGGAACCCAACACTATAAATACCACCCAGTCGAATTGGAGGACTGATAGACCAAAAAACTATTATTATTATTATTATTATTATTATTATTATTTTATTATATTTATTATTATTATTATTATTATTATTAGTAAGGTTCATAGGCACTAAACACTGCTAGTAAGGAATTTCTAACACATATTGCAGCCTTTGAATGCCACAATTGAGAGCTTACAATGACTAAAAGATGCAAGAACATATATTATTAATTATTAAATTATGTTAATCATAGCTTATTAAATGTATGATAACATAGCTTTTTAAGTATTCGAAAAGTAAATGACGACCGAAAATATTTGGAATCTATTTAAACCAGTGGTGCTTTTTAACGCTCCTTAGTACTAAATCCCTAATTTTCTTCGGATTTTTCTTTATAAAAATGGCCCCTTTCCTCGCAGCTCGTCTTCGTATGTCATACATAATCGACGTTATTTATTTTAGTTGTGTTTGATGTTATAGGCGACATAAATTATGAAGTTATTAATCAACCTCTACGGTTAATTGTAGTCTGTGGTAAATTCTCATTCATCATTATACTTTCATTACCTGATCAAACAATCTGGTCTTTTGTGTGGGGTATATTCTCTCATCTTGGGGCCCGTTTGGCTGCTTGCAAAATGTAGCTGTGGTAAACAGTGATAATCTTAATTGCTAATATTTACAAACAATACATTCCATTCAGTATGCAACGGAAGTTTTATTATTTTTTTCTTGATATTTTATGCTAAGACGTCGTGGAGCACTGTGTCTGGAAGACTGAAATGAAAAACTTATATATTGGCCATAGTTTACCGTTAAATTCTCCCGCGTATCTATTCCTCAATGTGTGCTTATATTCATATCCTTTATTATTGTGATCATGCAGGGTGGCGTCTTGTACTATTTTTGAGCATGAGACAATCGTATCTGTTCATGTCAGTATTTTACCTCCTATCTATTTCATTTTTAAATTTGTTCTATTTAGGAATACTGTTGTAACATTCCGTCTTGGAATAATATTTTTTCTTCTTCATAAAGAAAGGTGATAATTTTTCTCCTTCAATTCGTTCCTATCTTAGATATTGTCAAAATATACATACTCTTATTTTTTTCGTAAATATTGGTTCAATATTTACACACTATTACTTATGGATTTCTCTTTTACCCTTAAAGAAAGCTCAGTATGAGTAAATAAATGAAACGTGTTCCATCTGCTAGACCATATTCTGTTACAACATTTCAAGTCTTACTTCTTCAAATTGGTAGGTAAGATCCTCTTGTTCATACGAAAAATAGGATTTAAAAAAAATGAAAATACCCGTGAAAGAGAGATTTTCACCCAGGGAGAAAATATCTAAATGTGGAGGAAAATGTTGTCGTGTTAGAAAAGGATTTTGTTTTGAGTAATCCTAGATCAGACGATGTTTCTGGGCAGGCAGAAGCCTCTTAAAGAGTAGGGGAGTTGTCTGGTGAATTACTTGAGGTGCCTCTAGTCTTACTTGAGGTGTACCCTACCTCCTGCGATTGGCTTCCGAATATCGTAATTTTATTACGCCTTCAAAGTTCTCGCTCAGTTCCTCTGGTTACGATGGAAGAATTCTTTCAAATTTCTAGATGAAAACAGCTAAACTGAATTTCAATCAGAATTCTTACAGTTCAACTGATTTCAGTCAACCGAATTAAATCAGATTTTTTATACTTTATATGACACTGTTCGTTCTTCAGTTGATTTCCACTGGGGCTCATATTCAAAGGAGTAATATACTATTATATTATAGGTGAACAAGAGAGAGAGAATAGATATAGAAAGAAGAAGATATCCAACGCAGCAGCCGCATGTGAGTGAGAGAAGATGAGAGTAAGAGAGAGTAGATAGAATTGGATGCCTATCTCTGCAATTATTTATTTAGGAAATAAAACCTTTTGAAGACATCTGTGCTTTTTATGTTAAACGATAGATAGATAAATAGGTAGAGTAGTGTAAGGAAATGCACCTTTTCAAACATAGCTTTGCTTAGTCAGTTTCTATTGAGCAATGAATTATTCGTAAAGATCATCTTATTCGATACTAAAGTGGTATATCATAGAACACCCAGTATTGTAATACCATTTCCTTTTAGTTATCTTTCTCCGTATTTCTTGGTTACTAAATTTTGCCCTAAGTTTGAAAAAAAAGCACAAATTGTATTTACAATATGTATCTAATTTATGTAAAAAAAAATAATTCATAAGTTTTGACCCAAACACTTTCCATATTATTAATTATTACATTTTGTTTGTTTGTTTATTTTTAATTACTGTCAAATAACTGGCGCTTTACTTGATATATAACAATAATATTGTTTCCTGAGTTACCTGTTTAGACAGTGGCGATGCTTTTCCTTGTTTCATTAGTTACTGATATCGAAGAGAGAGAAAGAGAGAGAGAGAGAGAGAGAGAGGAAGCGCAGCCCTTGCGCATATATTACTCATACCAAAACCTTCATCTTATATATATATATATATATATATTATATATATATATATATTATATATATATATATATAATAATATATGTGTGTGTGTGTGTGTGTGTGTGCGAATATATATATATATATATATATATGTATATATATATATATATATATATCTAATATATATATATATAGATATATATATATATAATATATATATTATATATATATTATATTATATATAATATTTTTAATATATTATATACACAAATATATATATATTCCATATATATATATACTATATATAGTATATATGTATATATATATATAATATTTTTATATATATATATATATATATATATTAATATTTTAATTTTTCATATATATATATACACCATATATATATATACATAAATATAT
>NC_061109.1:75244163-75264163 GCF_015104395.2 Macrobrachium nipponense
TACGTGTGGTAGGGGCATTTCTTTTTATTTTCGGACAAGTAGCGATTTCCATAGGCTATATCATTCCTTGGACCGTGTATCTCGGGTATCAATACGCCAACAAAGTAGTTTCTGTACTGCGCATGCTCAAATCCCTGGCGTAGTAAAATTCTCACAATGAAATCAGCTGATCGCACCTACATTTCCCTCTCAGTGACCCAGGTGCTAGCTGTTGTTGACACAAGTGTTTGTTTACATGGTTACGTCACACAAGAACAATAGTTTTCCAACATGCATTCGCGTAGTTTTTATGGTAAAAGTAATGGAAAATGCGTTAGTGCATCCCATAAGAGACGATTCGAGTTTCGGCAGGGCTCTGAATCTCCAGAAGATGCCAAGATATGGAGGCTTCTAATGAACTATGACTTTTCTTGGAAGGCTTGTAGGATTAACCTAGCCATGGAACTACTTCGTCTGGAGTAGGAGGAAGAAATTCGCCTGTTATGTATAGCTTTTGAGCTACGAACGATAATGTTGACAACGGTAACATTTTTTTTCGTTTTGATCAACTTATGATGTCAAAATGAAACTGTTGCTGTTACCAAAGCCATTTTTCTTAACTCTACCTTTATTCTTCAACTATTCCTCTACATTTTCGTATATTTACAAAGTAATTTCTATGAAAAATCACCGAGATAGTGCTCTTCAAAAAATTGTTATTCTAGTGATAAATGTTGACAACGGTAACATTTTTTTTGTTTCAATCAACTTATAATGTCAAAATGAAACTGTTGCTGTATCCAAAGCCATTTTTCTTGAACCCCCCTTTTATTCTTCAACGTTTCCTCTACATTTTCGTATATTTACAAAGGAATTTCTATGAAAAATAACCGAGATAGGGCTCTTCAAAAGAGTTTTTTTCTAGCGATAATTCTCACCATGCGCCGGGCAGAGCGCTCTGATTCTTACCCTCTTTTCTATCATTTTTTTCACCGGCTGGACTTATTCGTTTTCCATTGTTTTATATATCGATATTTAGAGGATTTTGTTGGCTTTCTCATAAAAAATAATTCATTCGCCTAACTGTTATAGTATTTGACCTACGAACGATAATGTTAACGGTAATATTTTTTTTCGTTTTGATCAACTTATAACGTCAAAATGAAACTGTTGCAGTTACCAAATCCATTTTTCTTGACTTTCCCTTTATTTTTCAACGTTTCCTCTACATTTACATATATTTACAAAAGAATTTCAATGAAAAATAACCGAGATAGGGCTCTTCAAAAAAAAAAAAATTTCTAGCGATAATTCTCACCATGCGCCGGGCAGAGCGCTTTGTTTCTTACCCTCTTTTCTATCAATTTTTTTCACCGGCTGGACTTATTCGTTTTCCATTGATTTATATGTCGATATTTAGACAATTTTATTTGCTTTCTCATTAAAAATAATTCATTCGCCTGACTTTCATAATTTTTGGGTTACGAACGAAAATATAAAAAAAAGTAAAGATTTTTTTGTTAGATAACTCACATTTTTTTCGTATTTAGAGGCCTGGGACTCTTATGCTGACTATTCCACCATAAAATACTAACATTTAGAAAAAAAATAACAGCAAAAAACGTTGTTGGCATGAAATGTATATTTTTGCAGAATTTTCGAAATAATTATTTTTTCGCACTGTCGAGCGCTCCCAGACACCTCGGATATCTGGGGGGACAGTGCTAAAAACTAAGCGGATATGAAAGAGTTAACTAATGTTTCGTGGTGTACTAGACTATGACTATGCCAAGTTTTATGACTAAATTATTGTTGGTTATAGTAGGAGAAATATGGAGTGGGCTATCTGAGTTTAACCTTTCATTTAATCATTTTAAGAAACTGAGTTATTTAGTTTATGCTTTGCTCTTAAATAAATGTATTTTTGTAATTCACGAGTCTGATATAATAGCCTTAGGTAATGTAGAGAGAGAGAGAGAGAGAGAGAGAGAGAGAGAGAGAGAGATGTTATTCCAGTGCCTGCTGCTCCGATTCATCGCTGCCAATCCCTTTTATTACGCAAGTTGGAACCTTGGGCAATATATATATATTATATATATATATATATATATATATATATATATATATAGTATATAAAGCTTTACTTACTAAGATACTTTAAATTGATCAGATCCTAAGAGAACAGAGTATTAATAGCCCAAAACGTTTACTCTTTTGGTTATTAATACTCAGTTCTCTTAGCATCCTGACCTATTTAAAAAAAAGTATTTCAGTAAGTGAAGCTTTATGCATCAATATATATCACCCGAAAATCAGCTATTAGATCTCTCTCTCTCTCTCTCTCTCTCTCTCTCTCTCTCTCTCTCTCTCTCTCTCTCTCTCTCCCCTTTCACGTGCTAGAGTGTTAGAATATGGTAGGAAAATATTCCTATAAATGCTCCATTGAAATTCTATCAATATCTTATGAAATTGTTTCATCCTAATTAAAGGATGGAGTTATTTGTTTTTCTTATAGGAAATCTGGTCTTTTTACTCAGCTTCCTACGGATATGGTACAATGTCAATTCCGGCAGACAAAAAAAGGATTAAGAAATCATTTTTTTAGCCCATTTCCCCACTGCTGATCAGAGCCAAGAATTATGCAAGTAGTGGTTTATGAAGTTCACAGCAATAATGAAAAAAGTCTTGCACACACACGCACACACACACACAAGTAACCAAGCGTTCCTGCCTCTAAGTGGAGAAAGCTGAGATTAACAATTCACCACCACACTTTCTTTCTTTTATTATATATATATATATATATATATATATATATATATATATATATATATGTGTGTGTGTGTGTGTGTGTGTGTGTGTGTGTGTGTGTTGTGTGTGTGTGTGTGTGTGTGTGTGTATTAGGAGAGAGAGAGAGAGAGAGAGAGAGAGAGAGAGAGAATAGAGAAATATTCTGCAAATCTTCTTAGGAAATAAAACCTTTTGAAGACATCTGTGCTTTTTATGTCAAACGATAGATAGATTATAAATACGTAGAGTAGTGTAAGGACATGCACCTTTTTAAACATAGCTTTGCTTAGTCAGTTTTTATCGAGTAATGAATTATTCGTAAAGATCGTCTTATTCGATACTGAAACGGTATATCATAGAACATCCAGTATGGTACCATTTCCTTTTAGTTATCTTTCTTGCGTGATATTACTCATACCAAACCTTCATCTTAAAAACAATTTGAAAGTAACTTTAATGCCTCTACGCAGTCTCACTGTTGTATAAGGTTTGAAATACGGGTTAGCATATTGTATTTCCCTCACAGCCAAACGGGCTAGCGTGTATATAAATGTATATGTTTGTTGCCGAACATACTGTATAATTTTGAATTTGCTGACATCAAAGGGGACCTCGGTATCAAAGGGTTCTCCCGAAAGACTCTCGTCGGCAGCGCCCGGAAGATAAGGGCGGGGTCTGTTTACACTGTCGGGGCAGAAGCTTTAGTCTTTTGGATCCACGCCTTCAATTCTGCGCTCGTCTCGTTTAACCTTAGGGTCATTTTCTGAATTTAATTCAGATACTGCTATGGTTATGCAGACGGCGTTGGATGGTCAAAGGTTACTTATGAAACGATGGTAATAATAATAATAATAATAATAATAATAATAATAATAATGATAATAATAATATAATAATAATAATAATAATAATAATAATAATAATAATAATAATAATAATAATAATAATAATAATAATAATAATAATAATAATAGGCAGAACTCCGCAGCATAGACCAGAAAACAAGACACACATGACAATCCACAAAGCACTACACCCAAGAGCAAATACGGACACACTATACAAAACACGAAAGGAAGGAGGGAGAGGACTGCTAAGTATAGAAGACTGCGTCAACATCGAGAACAGAGTACTACTGGGGCAATATATGAAAACCAGTGAAGACGAGTGGCTAAAGAGTGCATGGGAAGAAGGACTGATAAAAGTGGACGAAGACCCAGTAATATACAGAGACAGGAGAATGACAAGCAGAAAAGAGGAATGACACAGCAAACCAATACAGGACAATGCATGAGACAGACTAAAGAACTAACCAGCGATGACACATGGCATTGGCTACAGAGGGGAGAGCTCAGGAGGGAAACTGAAGGAATGATAACAGCGGCACAAGATCAGGCCCTAAGAACCAGATATGTTCAAAGAACGATAGATGGAAATAACATCTCATCCATATGCAGGAAGTGCAATATGAAAAACGAAACCACATAGCAAGCGAATGTCCTGCACTTGGACAGAACCAGTACAAAAAGAGGCATAGGGGCAAAAGCCCTCCCCTGGAGCCTGTGTAAGGAACACCAGCTACCTTGCAGTAATTAGGGGTACGAGCACCAATATGATGGAGTGATAGAGATCGGTCAAGCGAAGATTCTCTGGGACTATGGTATCATAACAGATAGGGTGATACGTGCAAATAGACCAGACGTGACGTTGATTGACAAAGTCAAGAAGAAAGTATCACTCATTGATGTCGCAATACCATGGGATACCAGAGTTGAAGAGAAAGAAAGGGATAAAATGGATAAGTACCAAGTTCTGAAAATAGAAATAAGAAGGATATAGGATATGCCAGTGGAAATTGCACCCATAATCATAGGAACACTAGGCACGATCCCAAGATCCCTGAAAACGAATCTGGAAAAACTAAAGGCTAAAGTAACTCCAGGACTCGTGCAGAAGAGTGTGTTCCTAGAAACAGCGCACATGGTAAGAAAAGTGATGGACTCCTAAGGAGGCAGGATGCAACCCGGAACACAACACTATACATAAATACCACCCAGTCGAATTGGAAGACTGATAGACCAAAAAAAATTATTGTTATTATTATTTTTTTATTTGCTCTATCACAGTCCTCCATTTCGACTGGGTGGTATTTATAGTGTGGGGTTCCGGGTTGAATTCTGCCTCCTTAGGAGTCCATCACTTTTCTTACTATGTGCGCCATTTCTAGGATCACACTCTTCTGCATGTGTCCTGGAGCTACTTCAGCCTCTAGTTTTTCTTGATTCCTTTTCAGGGATCTTGGGATCGTGCCTAGTGCTCCTATGATTATAGGTACAATTTCCACTGGCATATCCCATATCCTTCTTATTTCTATTTTCAGATCTTGATACTTATACATTTTTCCCTCTCTTTCTCTTCAACTCTGGTGTCCCATGGTATTGCGACATCAATGAGTGATACTTTCTTCTTGACTTTGTCAATCAACGTCACGTCTGGTCTATTTGCACGTATCAAATATCTTTCTGTTCTGATACCATAGTCCCAGAGGATCTTTGCCTGATCGTTTTCTATCACTCCCTCAGGTTGGTGCTCGTACCACTTATTACTGCAAGGTAGCTGGTGTTCATTGCACAGGCTCCAGTGGAGGGCTTTTGCCACTGAATCATGCCTCCTTTTTGTACTGGTTCTGTGCAAGCGCCGGGCATTCGTTTGCTATGTGGTTTATGGTTTCATTTTTCGTATTGCACTTCCTACATATGGGAGAGATGTTATTTCCGTCTATCGTTCTTTGCATATATTTGGTTCTTAGGGCCTGATCTTGTACCGCTGTTATCATTCCTTCAGTTTCCTTCTTCAGCTCTCCCCTCTATAACCATTGCCATGTGTCATTGCTGGCTAGTTCTTTAGTCTGTCTCATGTATTGTCCGTGCATTGGTTTGTTGTGCCAGTCCTATGTTCTGTTTGTCACTCTCCTGTCTCTGTATATTTGTGGGTCTTCGTCTACTTTTATTAGTCCTTCTTCCCATGCACTCTTTAGCCACTCGTCTTCTGGTTTTCAGATATTGCCCCAGTGCTCGGTTCTCGATGTTGACGCAGTCCTCTATACTTAGTAGTCCCCTCCCTCCTTCCTTTCGTGTTATGTAGTGTGTCCGTATTTGCTCTTGGGTGTAGTGCTTTGTGTATTGTCATAAGTTTCCTGGTTTTCTGATCTATGCGGAGTTCTGCTTTCGTCCATTCCACTATTCCTGCGCTGTATCTTATTACTGGCACTGCCCATGTTTTTATGGCTTTTATTCTATTTCCGGCGTTGAGTTTTGACTTGAATATCGCCTTGAGTCTCTGCATTTATTCTTTCCTGATCGTGTCCTTCATCTCTTGGTGTTTTATATCCCCTCCTTCCATTATTCCCAGGTATTTGTATCTAGTCTCATCTATGTGTTTGATGTTGCTCCCATCTGGTAGCTTTATCCCTTCAGTTCTCGTTACTTAGCCTTTTTGTATGTTGACTAAGGCGCATTTTTCTATTCCAAACTCCATCCTGATGTCCCCAGATACAATCCTTACAGTCTGGATTAGGGTATCTATTTCCTTGATGCTCTTACCATACAGCTTGATGTCGTCCATGAACATCAGATGGTTGATTCTGTTGCTTCTTTTTCTTGAGTTGTTACCCGGCATCCATCATTTGCAGTACTTTTGTCATGGGAAAAATGGCTACTACGAAGAGTAGTGGGGACAGTGAGTCGCCCTGGAAGATCCCTCTCCTGATATTAACCTCTGCTAGTCTTATTCCAGAGCTTGTAAGTATTGTATTCTAGTTGCGCATTGCTTTTTTGAGGAAGCTGATTGTGTTTTCCTCTGTCCCTTATATTTTCAGGCATTCTATTAGCCATGTGTGTGGTATCATGTCGAATGCTTTCTTATATTCTACCCATGCCATGCTTATTATTATTATTATTATTATTATTATTATTATTATTATTATTATTATTATTATTATTATTATTATTATTATTATTATTATTATTATTATTAAGGATCATAGGCACTGAACACTGCTAGTAAGGAATTTCTAACATAGATTGCAGCCTTTGAATGTCCCAGTTGAGAGCTTACAATGACTAAAAGATGCAAGAGCGTATATTATTCGTTATTAAATGTATGTTAATCATAGATAACATAGCTTTTTAGATATTCGGAAGTAAATGACGACCGAAATTATTTGAATCCATTTAAACCAGTGGTGTTTTTGAACGCTCCTTAGTAATAAATCCCTAATTTTTCTTCGGATTTCTTTTTATAAAAATGGCCCTTTTCCTCGCAGTTCGTCTTCGTACATAATCGACGTTATTTATTTTAGTTGTGTTTGATGTTAAAGGCGACATAAAAATATGCAGTTATTAATCAACCTCTACGGTTAATTGTAGGCGGTGGTAAGTTCTCATTCATCATTATACTTTTATTACCTGATCAAACAAGCTGGTCTTTTGTGTGGGGTATATTCTCTCATCTTGTGGCTCGTTTGGCTGCATGCAAAATGTAGCCGTGGTAAACATTGGTAATCTTGATTGTTAATAGTTACAAACAATATATTCCATTCAGTATGCAACAGAAGTTTTATTATTTTTTCTTGATATTTTATGCTAGGACGTCGTGAAGTACTGTGGGTGGAAGACTGAAATGAAAGACTTGTATATTGGCCATAGTTTATCGTTAAATTCTCCAACGTATCTATTCCTCAATGTGTGCTTATATTCATATCCTTTATTATTGTATCATCCAGGGTGGCGTCTTGTACTATTTTTGAGCATGAGACAATCGTATCTGTTCATGTCAGTATTTTACCTCCTATCTATTTTATTTTTAAATTTGTTCTATTTAGGAATACTGTTATAACATTTCGTCTTGGAATAATATTTTTTCTTGCTTCATAAAAAAGGGGATAATATTTCTCCTTCAATTGGTTCCTGTCTTAGATATTGTCAAAATATACATACACTTGTTATTTTTTTCATAAATATTGGTTCAATATTTACACACTATTACCTATTATGGATTTCTCTTTTTCCCTCAAAGAAAGCTCAGTATGAGTAAATAGGTGAAACGTGTTCCATCTGCTAGAAAATATTCTGTGACAACATTTCAAGTCTTACTTCTTCAAATTGGTAGGTAAGATCCTCTAGTTCATACGAAAAACAGGATTTAAAAAAATGAAAATACCCGTGAAAGAGAGATTTTCACCCTGGGAGAAAATATCTAAATGTGGAGGAAAATGTTGTCGTGTTAGAAAAGGATTTTGTTTTGAGTAATCCTAGATCAGACGGTGTTTCTGGGTAGGCAGAAGCCTCTTAAAGAGTAGGGGAGTTGTCTGGTGAATTACTTGAGGTGCCTCTAGTATTACTTGAGGTGTACCCTACCTCCTGCAATTGGCCTCCCGAACATCGTAATTTTATCACGTCTTCAAAGTTCTCGCTCAGTTCCTCTGGTTACGAAGGAAGAATTCTTTCAAATTTGTAGATGAAAACAGTTCAACTGATTTCAATCAGAATTCTTACAGTTCAATTGATTTCAGTCAACCGATTTCAATCAGATTTTTTTTTTACTTTATATGACACTGTTCGTTCTTCAGTTGATTTCCACTTGGGCTCATATTCATAGGAGTAATATTATGACGCTTGCCGACCATTTCTGAATATTATATATATATATATATATATATATATATATATATATATATATATATATATATATATATATTCACATTATAGTATATAATATATATGTGTTTTATATATATATATATATATATATTATACATACATATAGTATAATATATATATATATATATTATTATGATATATTAATCATATATATATATAACAGCAAAGCGAAAACGGCACTCGCATTCACTGTTCCAATCCATCTTTCGTATACACTTACCTCCATAAAGTGAGTAGCTGAACCGACCACTCGATAACGTAAATCTTTCTTTGCGTGGCAAAAATGCAAAATGATTGGGAATTGCCGGAATATATCGGTTCAGAGTCATATTCAAACGGTGAGAGGGCGGGCACAAGGAGGAAGCTCATTTAATCTAATTGATCACACAAGGGCGTCTTATTTTAGAGTTGCAATAAGCCCTAGGTACGAGATTTCTAGAGCGAGTCAGAAGGAAAAGGTTTGAATTTACAAGACGGGGGTTGTTGGGGACTGGGGGTGGGGGAGATTGGGGAGGGGGGGACGTTTAGATGGATGCAATCAGTTTCACGGTCATAAGCTGAAATGGGAAGTAAACTTCGTGGCAGATGTATATGTGCTTGTGGAAAACAACACCTAGTTAACAGGTACATCTTGTAAATTTCCTTTGTGATTTAACAAGAACTATTGTACAGGTATGTAAAACTTAGCGGCCAAAAAAGAAAAGTGATAGAAGTTTACTCTCGACGTGGTTTGGAAGTCACGTAAAGCTGTTGGTCCCCGTTGCTAAATAACCACTGGTTCCATACAACGTAATAAACACCATCCATACAAACAAGTAAACTGTAAGTTAGGCTGTCGTGTAATGTATCAGTTTAATATTCAAAGTTGGGAATAGCAATGAATTACTTGTGACGTTCTTTCCGTGGTAAAGAAGATACGTCACTGAAATTTACTGAGTTTTCTTAATAAGCAGTTTTTAACATACTAAACATTTTATCATGGTACCAAAGTAAGTCCATTTATGCAAAATTTTCCATTTTTACATGATGACTCCAGAAAAAGGTTTTACCCCAGATTATGGAAAAACTATGGGTGCAAGTCTTTAAGCTAATACCAAAAAAATTCATTAACATTGGGTCTTTCTTTAAATATAAAGATCGAATGAGTCCCTTCTTGACCTCAAATGTAGTATATAAATATACTTGCCCAAAGTGTAACGTGGGATCTACGAAAAGGTTACTGAAGGTCAGAATCGATTTTCATCGTGGAATAAGTTTCCGAACTGGAAGTAGGCTCTCCAACCCTGAACATTCAAATATCAGGAACCATGCAAAAATCTGCGAAGCACAAATCGATTTTTGCATCAGCGCCTGATTTGATGCATTCCTTGGTCGTCACCTGCCTGCCCCTTGGTTTAGATATATATAATATATATATATATATATATATATATATATATATATATATATATATATATATATATATATATATTATATATATATATTATATAATATATATATATATATATATATATATATATATATTTGATATATATATATGTTATATGAATAACTTGATCACGAAGTATATAAAAAACGTGATGCTAGGTTTAAATAAAGGTTTTTTTTTGCCACGAAGGAAAAAAATGAAAAAGCGAGATAGCCAGTACTTGCTGTCCTGTTCGGGGACCCTTTACTGACTTGGGCTATCTCGCCTTTTTCATTTTTTTTCCTTCGTGGCAAAAAACCTATATATATATATATATATATATATATTACATATATAAAATATATGTATATATATATAATATATATCTTATATATATATATAAATATATATATATATGTATATATATATATATATATATATATATATATATATATATATATATATATATATATATATATGTATATATGTATATATGGTATATATATAATCTATATATAATATATATGTATATATTATATATATATATATATATATATATATATATAATATATATATATATATCATATCTACCCACCACCCTGTTCTCAGTAAATTGACGTATCTTCTTTACCACGGAAAGAACGTCACAAGTATTCATTGCTATTCCCACTTTGAAAAAAAAATTAAACTGATACCTTACACCGACGGCCTAACCTTACAGTTTACTTTTTGTTGTATGGATGGTATGTTTTTACGTTGCATGGAACCAGTGGTTATCAGTAAACGGCCGGGACCAATCGGTTTTTTTCTTGACGTGACTTCCGAACCACGTCGAGAGTAACTTCTATCACCAGAAATACACTATCATGGAATTGCCCGAGAATCGAACTCGCAGCCCACCGAGGGTGACAGTCAAGACAGTACCAATCACCCACTGACTCGCTTTACTTACAGTCTTGTCACCATTCTCAAGCTGGACCGTGCGCCATAAAACGTTTCATCGCATGAAAAATAATCAGCGAAGGTCTCATGCCCAATTAGATCCGGAACTCTCTCGAGAGAGTAAATGTAATCAGTACAGGAGAAAAACAAGATTCCCTGAGCATCTCACATTCTTTTTGACCTCCGCATTAATATTCCATCCTACGACGCGCGTCTCAAGAGAGAGAGAGTGAGAGAGACCTTACCTTACAGACCTTACATCTTGTTCGGGTTTGCCCCAGGTCCCTCAGTGTGAGGCACCTCTAATGTCTACCAGAGAGTTCTAGTTACATCTCCGGTATATTTTGCATCTTCCAATCTTGGATGGTCTGGGATGCAGTTTAGATATTTGTCGAGCTTATTCTTACAAAAAACACATCTACGCTCACTCCTGATATATTCCTCAGATGAAGCTGGCAAAACGCATTGAATAGACGCTGCATTATCGATGCTGGTGCGTAGTGGATTAATGTCCTGTGTGCTTTCCTTATTTTTCCTGGTATATTTTTTGGGCACTATTAATCTACCTCTGCTTGCTCTTTCTGATATTTTTTAGTTCCATGATTTTTTCTGCTATTCCTTCTATCTGTTTTCCATGCATGAATTCATGTATTCGTTCTCTTCTCTTTCCAGACTATATAATTTTTAAGATTGTAGTCTTTCCCAGTAGTCTAGTCCTTAACTTCTCTATTCTAGCTGTAAAGGACCTTTGTACACTCTCTATTTGTGCAAATATCTTTTGATAGTGTGGGGTACCATATATATTGCAATATTCAAGTGGACTACGAAAACATTATGTTTTATAAAGCATAATCATGTGTTCAGCTTTTTTCTTGTTTTTGAAGTGCCGTAACAACATTCCCATTTTTTGCTTTACATTTTGCCAACAGAGTTGCTATTTGATCATTGCATAACATGTTCCTATTCATCATCACACCAAGGGTCTTTAACTGCTTCCTTATTTTTGTGATGGTCTCATTATTAGGTCCCTTATATTGCATATAGCTTTCTTTCTCTGTCTCCATAATTTATTGATTCAAAAATTTATCAGATTTAAATACCATCCTATTACCTCTGCCCCAAATCATATACTTTGTTAAGGTCTCTTTGTAGAGCGTTCCTATCTTCATCACAAGTAATTTCTCTACTTATTCTGTGCATCTGCGAAACTACTCACTACCGAATCCTTACATTATTGTCTATGTCTTCAATCATAATAACAACAGTATTGCAGCTAACACCGTACCTTGCGGCACACCGGATGATTACCTTGGCTTCATCCGATTTCCTCGTCGTTTGCAATACTATCTGTTTCTGTTTTGTGTAAAAATTCTTTTAACATCTTCCTACTTTCTTTATCCACTGATATTGTTTTTTTTTTTTTTGTTTTCTCTTAATTTTCTTCGCTAATATATTATTCGGTCTACTTATCAAAAGCTTTTTGCAAAGTCTAAATAAACCACATCTTTTTTGTTTCATTTCCGCTTTTCATATTTTTGAATATGTTTTCACGGTGACTAACAGTTGGGTTTGTGTACTTTTCCGGGTACGAAACCATGTTGTCCTTTATTAAACAAATTAATTTTTTATTAATGTTTCATAATATTTTTGTTTCTTCATTACCCTTTTTCATAACACTTTCATTATATGTAGTTTAGACACATGGCCTTAATACTTGCCTCTAGTCTTGATCCCAATTTGAAAGTAGGGTAATATCTATAATTTGTGCTCATCATCCTATCTTGCCCTGTATCTACACTTTGTCTTAAATAATATTGCAAGTGGCTTTGCGATAGAATGAACTACTTTCTTTAACAAATAGCAGGAATTTTCATCAGGCCTGCAGGAAACAGCTCCATTTTAATTTCTTAATAGCCTGCACAATATCAGCTTCATTAATATCTATGTCAGCAAATATTCACTATTTTCATCCCTTACTTTCTATATCTTTATCTTCATATCTATTCTAGGGGGTGAATTCTCTCTTTTAATCGTTCTGCCAGTGTTGCAATTTCCTTTTTTTCATCGTTAATCTCCCTTCAATTCTCAGAGGGCATATTTCTATTTTCTTTTCTTTTATCATCTTCTTCGTATATGATTATAAATAGTTTGGGGTTTGCTTTGATATTAATAGGTTTTTTCTTCAAAGTCCGTTTTTTCATTTTCTTTTGAGGTTGTATCTTTTTTCTGCATTTTCTATCTTACTTTTTAGTTCTATAACTTTCCATGCATTTTTTTTTCTTTTGCGACCTTTTTCCACCTTTCCTGATTTTCTGAACAAGATTCTTCTGTCTCTTGGTGCATGCATGATGTTTACTTTTCTTCTTCGGGTATATTTTTCACTATTATCTCAATATTTTATATAATCTCCGTATTTACCCTTATGTCATCACTTACGAAAATGTTACCCAATCTTGTTAATTCTTCATTAATTTCTGACATTTTATATTTTTTTACTGTAGAAGTTGTATTTTCATATCCTTCCCACTTTTTTCATTTCTTGCTTCTCTATTTTCACTTGCTTTTGGAATGAAACTGTTAAATTCTATGACATTATGGTCTGAAATACTCGCATTTATAAACTATTATTTCTTTTAAAACATAATTCATCTCGTTCACAAATACTAGGTCTAAGTATTTTCCTTTGTCTTGTTGGCAGGTGATTATTGTTGAATGTTGTATTCTAGTAGCATATCTAATATCTTTTTCAATTGCCCTCTTATCTTCTGCACTACTATTACTCTCTTTTTTTATATGTATAAGTACAAACCACAATTCTCCTATTGTCGTTCTTTCCATTCTACGAAAGGAAGTTGAAGTCACCAGATAGGAGATAGTCCAGTCCTTGTGATTTCTACATATATCATCCAATTTTTCAATTATTAAGTCAAACTCTTTTAGTATTAGGAGGTCTATATATTACTATGTTCATCAATTTTTCAGATTCAAATTTCTACCGCTATTAGTTTCACATTCTGAGTTACTATATTTCTCAATATATTTTTTTCCTTGTTTTTTGTCTTTCCCATATATTGCGGTTCCCCCTGATTCCTATTTTTTTCTATCTGATCTATAAGTTTGGAACCCTTTTATTTGATCATCATTCCCATTCTCTTGGGAATACCAGGTTTCACTTATATTCATTATATCTATTTTCTTTTCATTTTGGTTAGTTCTTCTAAGTACTCTATTTTTCTTTTGAGTTACTCGTAACTAAACCCTCGCATTCATCACTATGATGTTTGCGTGTTTTCTCCTTCATTTAAATACTGATAGTAAATAAGGATGTTCCCATGTCCCCCCTCTTTCCTGTTCTGGTATTTGTTGTTCTTTTTTTCATTTCCAGAAATTCTAAAACCATTAAAAAAAAAATCCAACTTTTCCATAATATTTGATCTCCTTCATCATAATTATTCATTTTGTGTCTGAATCTGCAATTTTCTCCGTTTTCTGCAATATCCTCTTGCATAATAAATACAGTTATTATCTCTTGAGTAGAATTTCGGAGCTGATGCTTTGAAATTCTTTTGCTGACACCTCTGCATCTCATTGGTGGTTTGCTTTTCTCTTTTACCTGATATCTTGATTTCTCTCTTTATTTCTTTCTTCTTATTGGATTTTATTACTTTGGTTGGTTATTTATTTGATTATTGTTCATTGCTACAGGGTGTGCATATTGCATTTTTTGTCGAACTTACATCCTTTTCTTCTTTTATTTAGGTTTTTACATATTTTTGGATTGGGGCAGATCTCTGCAATCATCCCCATATCCATCTAAGTATGCACATTTACCAAATATATTCAATAGTTTTGACATCTTAGGATGTTTGTAGTAACATCTTTCTCCAAATCTGCAATTCCTCTTTTCAAAAGGTTTTGCAGATTTTGTCTTTCTTGTCTATTTTTTTCCTCTTTTCCCCCGTCATGTATAATCTGGTAGAGCCTCTTCGGGATTTTGCTTTTTCTGTTTGTCATATCGGTAATTTTTTCTTCGTAGTATCCTGCTTTATTGCCTCATATGTAGTATCAATGAGTATCTCTGCATCCCATACTTTATCTTGTTCTTTGTTTTCCTTATTTTTTTCTGTCATTTCATTTTTGTTTACTTTCTCTTCCGTTTTCTCTTCTTCTTTTTTCTTACTTCTCTTCCTCTTCCTCTTCTTCTTCATCCTCAACTATTTGTACAGTTCATCTTGATTTAACATTGTCTATCCATGATAGACATGTTGAACAAAAAATTCTTGTGTTTTTCTCAAATCTTGTATTACCTCAGCACACTGTTGGATGGGTTCGGAATGTTGCATGCAGCACATTTTCTGATTAGGTTTTGTGGATTGACTAGCTATACCAAAACCTTACACAGTTTGCTGCTTTTGGCATTCTTTTTCCTAATTGCATCAATTAGTATATTCACAAGATTCACCTATTCATTTTCTTTGTTTGTCGGAATATGTTGGATATGTATATTTTCTTTATGAGTCTCTTGACCACATTGGATTTTATTTGGAACTTCTTCAATTATTTCAAGATGTTTTCATTAGATTTGTTCCAGTTTTGAAGAGAGAGAGAGAAGAAGAAGTCGGATCGAGAACAAAAGGAATATGGAATGAGGTCCTCCCTCAGGGTGTACAAAAAATTGTTTCCTAGAACGTATCCCGTTACTCTCAGACTTGTCATCATCCCCATTGATCGGGGGTAAGCCTTTCGGTTGCTATGACACGGGATTTTTCCTTCTTACTTTATTCTCGTTGTATAAGAAACCGACACCGAGGGCTAGATTTATACTGCGAAGATATTCATCCTTGTTTGTAGGGTTGAGTATCTAAAAAAGTTTAGTATATCTTGTTTTACCAGACACGGTTGTGCGGTCTTTTTTTGAGTTTGACTGTTTTTAGTCTTTTACCATAGGGCTGCCCGAAGGATTAGATAATTTTTTACTGACTAGGAACCATGGTAACCTAGGAACGGGGACCTACAGCTTATTGTGGGATCCAACCACATTGTACGAGAAATGAATTTCTATCACCAGAATAAAATTCCTCTGGTTCCGCACTGGCCGAGCCGAGAATCGAACTTCGGACCACGGGGTTGTGGTAGCCGAGGCGCGAAATGTACTTCGGCCTACGAGGAATCTGCATTGAATTTAAACTAGATATATGGCCCTAGTAAGGAAACTCTTCACCCCCCCCCCCCAAAGAAAAATACCGAGACCTAGCTAATACCATGTGAAGTTATGCCCTCCCCTCTGGAGGATATATATATTATATATATATATATATATATATATATATATATATATATATATGTGTGTGTGTGTGTGTGTGTGTGTGGTGTGTGTGTGTGTTTTTGTTATGAAATATCCTAGCACAATACGTCATATAACTGGTGCAAAAAGCTTCACGTATGGAGATAGCCAATCACATATACTGTTTAATTCATCTACAAATTCAAGAAAACGACACCCGATATATTGTTTCATGCATTCCTGTCTTTTGTAAAACATTTAAACACTCATCATTTACTCAACATGTCTGGTACCGTGAAAAGCAAAACAGTTTATTGAATGCGTAATATTGAATTCTCTTTGTAGATCGTAAATATAAAGTTAAATTGTTGGATATGTTATGGAAATGTTTTTTAGATTGCATACGAGAAACTCGAAATGACAAAAAAAAAAAATGCATACGCACGTAAACACATGACCAAAAAAGCTCTTTTGCTTGTCCTTCATGAAATAAGACAACTATGCTCCAAGAACTAACCCTAGAGAATGCAAAAATTAAAAATAGTTTTTGGTTCCTTCCGCAAAAAATAACCAGACAAACAAATTAATAACAGATGTGTACGGGCAAGAGTAATAGCAGTACAGCTCCATAATGCTAATCATCTGCCATCAACAATTAACGGCGTAAGTAGGAAATTAACACCTCGAACATCACGTTGTTATGTATTCTGACACCTGTCAGTCTCACTAACGATCCTGAGTACCAATTACTCAGGATACGTGAGTGTGGTTCTAGTGCCATACTCAGCGAGTCCAAGGATACATGAAGGATACGTGAGGAGATTACCTAGAAGATATACCGTATTGGAAGAGAATGGGGAATTGATTGTTAATGTTTTAATACAGTTACCCATAATCACCTAAACACAACCTCGCTAAATATTAGCCCACATTCGTCCTTGCCAAATTTTTTTTTCTCAGTTTTGAAATAGTGAGGAAGTATAAGCACTGTATTTAAAAACCTATGAACAATAAGTCTTTGATGTCTCAATATGAATCTTTGGTTACAGTATTATTACTTTTACTACTCCACTGGGTGTCCTCAGTCATAAGAAAGTTAACGCAAAGTATTACTGTTATGTTACATTTTTCCTAGTGTTATTGGGTTTTCTGTATTTTTTAAAGATTTCATATCATGACGTCGAATGTTAAGGATTCTTGTATGTTTGAAAGTGAGTACATGAACATGCTAATAAACCCACACATTGTGTGTACATTCACTCATTCACGTCAGACTACATTCACTCATTTACGTTAGACATTACTTGTAGTTTAGTTTAACGTGAATAAGTGAATGCACAATGTGTGTGCAGGAGTGTTTTCAAAGATACAGACATTCAACGTTTGCTTAAAATTTCATATTTCTCCTCTACAGAAAACCTAACAGTTTTTACATATAAATTTAGTTAAACAGTAACACTGCTGTCTAATTGAAAAATTCATCACTGAGCTAAAACTGTCGAAAATGCATGGTGCAGTAAATCTTACTCATTTATTCGTGTTGTTTTCATAATTGCAAGTCAAAAATAATATAGGTAATTCTGTCCTTAAATGTGCAAAACCATTCGTGAAAACATGCGATGAGTAATCAATAAAAATGTTACCTTTTTGGTGAATATGGGGAATATTTGATTGTCTAGGACGCTGAATACAGAATGGCGAGATCTCTCAGGTGTTCAGTTTTCCGTAGTAGGAGTTAGGATAACATTTGATTGACTGCGACGCCAAACTAAATGAAAGGAGTTTGGTGACACGGTGGAGGTATTTTCTTAAGTATATCTTAGTTTTACCAGACCACTAAGCTGATTAACAGCCCTCTTAGGGCTGGCTCGAACGATTAGATATTTTTACGTGGCTAGGAACCAATCGGTCGCCTAACAACGGGATTCGAACCACATTATATCGAGAAATGAATTTCTATACCATAAATAAACTCCTTCCTCCGAGTCCGCGTTGGCCGAGCCGAGAATCGAACTTAGGACCACTAGATTGGTAGCCGAGCACAAAAACCACTCTCCCAACGAGGAACTAGGTGGTATGATCTATAACCCATGAATTTTAAACTTTAATTAGTGTTATAAGGAGAACGATATCTAAGGCACCGTTAGGGACCATCTATTTAGGTCACATTTTAATAAATAATCAACGCATTTCCATTATCAAATGGGAATTAATTGGGGCTCTGTGTTGCACAATAACTCAGGTTCCATTTCAGTGATTATCCATTCAGGCTTAAAAGGCCTTTGGGTACCAATGCTTCTCATATTTCTTGTTAAAATATTAGCATATATGCTATAATGTTCACAGGGCATGCGTTCTTATAATATCATTTTAAGCTGTGGGATTTTCCATGAAAAGTCTCACACTTACCCACACACGCATGCACATATACGGTGTATGTATATATATATATAGTATATATATATTATATATATATATATATTATATATATATGTATATGTATATATATATATCTATATATATATATATATATATATATATATATATATATACCATATATAACATATATATATATATATATATTATATATATATATATATATATATATATATATATATATTTATATATATATATATATATATATATTAATTATATAATATATCTCTCTCTCTCTCTCTCTCTCTCTCCTCTCTCTCTCTCTCTCTCTCTCTATATATATATATATATATATATATATATTATATATATATATATATATAATATATATATATAGATATTAAACTTTGTCAGCTTGTCAGTTACACAGTTGTTCTGTACATTAATATCTATTGATAATAGGCTTAACGGGTCGATGAAGACAGTTAGACCTGGAGAGCTTGTAACTTTTCTCAAATAAACGTCTCTTTTATATACCATCCAAATTATTGATCGTATGGCGTTTTTACGTTGCATGGAACTTGTGGTTATTCAGCAACGGGACCAACGGCTTTACGTGACTTCCGAACCACGTCGAGAGTGAACTTCTGTCACCAGAAATCATAGACCCCTTAAATAGAAGACTGGTATCCTCTGATCTCGGTATCTGGAACTTGGGTCCCAAGTTTGGAACTTGGGTCCCACCCCCCACAATTTGTGTCAAATACATGTTGGCTCTTGTAGGCGAGCACCAATGCCTCTGCAGTTTGCTTTGTGAGCTTTTGCGTCCGACCTCGACCACCTGACCATGCACAAGAGGATATAACATCACAAGTTTCATTAAGTTTCTTGAAAGTAGTCCAATTATTGGTCCATGGTTGACGACAATCATCACGCAGTTAATACCGGAATATCGATCTTTCACATTCATCATGTGGAACCAATCAGTGATCAGCTTAACAAAAATGATGGTGCCCTCGCTAATGCCAAGTTTATCCTTTAGAGTTGAAAGGGCAGCAACAGTTTTGTCATTGAAGATTTGACAAACAAAAGGCACGCTTTGTCTCTGCAAAGGCTTTGGGTACACAGCTGTGTATGTGATCTTGGTTAGACGGATGCTGTTTCTCCTGTCTTCATCGCACAGTGCTTCTATGTCCTTCCATCGTGCAACATATGTTTTTCCATCTTTTATGAAAGAAAGTTCCTTATCCTGAACGGTTATCCAGTTATTTCTTACATTTTTTAAAGAATGAACATAGTCAAAAACAAGGAAAAGCATGAGAATTTATAGCCATTTATGAAAGCTTTACCAGGACCACCTAATTTACCATAAACTGCAACGTTTGTGTTGCAATTATCACCTACACAAGAATTATAGTACCACCAGCATCGCTAACCGCTACTAGAGCTTCTACCAGAATTTCCTTGAGTTGATCTGAATTAAGTTTTGCAACAGGGTAAA
>NC_061109.1:75271663-75309163 GCF_015104395.2 Macrobrachium nipponense
CTTCTTAAGCAAAAAGTTTTTTTGGCGCCCTTCTTTAAAATGTCAACCACCGTTTCTGATCTGCTAACCCTTTTTAGTCGTTATTCATTTTGACATCACAGTTGGCAGTGGCACTGGCACTATTTTCAAAAGCGATGAAGTGTGGCACTGCTATAGTAGATTCACATCAGCCGTGCATTTGATGTCTAGGCCAGTCCCTTACGACGCTCCTGATTGCCTGTTGATAAGCCAATCACAGGGCTGGAAACTCTCAGTCTCTCGAGAGAGTTCATTTAGGCAGGATGTATGTTCCACCTTTCCTGAAAGAAGTATACCTCAGGAGAGATGGAACATAGAATCTAACCATGTGAACTCTCTCGAGAGACAGTTTCCAGCCCTGTGAATGGTTTATCAACAGCCAATCAGGAGCGTCGTAAGGGACTGGCCTCGACATCAAATGCACGGTTGATGTGAATCTGCTATATAGTCACTAGGGAGGGATCTTCATACTCTGCATCGCCATCGCAATCATAGGGATACACCCCCTCGTCGTCAGAAGTATCACAGGCACTACAATCTTAATGATAATGGCATCCCTCCCCATCTTTCTATTCAGAATACCATCTTTCCGTTCACTTTTTCCCTTTCCCGTCGTCTCTTTGATATCGCTGCTTATCTCTTTACCCTCATTTGCTACTCTGCCTTGCTCAGGAACAACACTATCATCACCAAGATCTATCACCGGATATTGGTCCTAATCATCACGATCTGCATCACCTGACGACGAAACGGTGCTATAATTCATCTTTTCGCTCATTTTCACACTATCCGGGGAGACGACCCGGAAACAACAAAACGTGCGTCCACACGATCAAACAATGTCCGACGGACAAAAATTGTTACCATATTTCAGAGGCGAAGCAGGATGGCATCATAAGCGTTGAAACGATGGAAGTAGATCTGGCAACAAGCAGTTGTATACCAGTGTTTTTGCTCCGCTCACAAGGCCAAGACCGGCAGACAATTGTTAATTGGTAACAATGTATGTCCGTCGGGCATTGTTCGACCGTGTGGTCGCACCTTTTAGACTTACACAGTACCTTCGTTGTCTAAACTCATAACAGCGGTAACATTATCACTCCATTATTAATAAAAACCGACGATATGAGCGGTAAAGTTGTTTGTTTACGGAGCAATCACAAGTGTTCAAGGTATGCTGAATGTTCCGAACGGCGACTGGCTCCCGTGTGACATTGTCAAAGCGGTGATTGGCTGAGAGATATCCCTCCTAATGGTCGCCAGAAACTGCATGATTGCCCCTAGTCTTGGAGTATATACCATGATTCTCGATTATGTAAATTCCTCTTGATGTGTCTTCATATAGTACATAATTCCCAATCGCGCGTGTTAGGAAAAAATCGCTTTGCAGTGAAAGTATTTTTCGACCATAATGAGGTCTGAAGGTACCATTATTCTTTTTGTCACATTTCATTTTATTTATTTATTTATTTTATCTTTTTAACCTTTAACGATTAAAGAGACATCAGAAATAAAAGGAAAAAAATTACACTTTATTCCCTACTAAGTATAAGTTTAAGTATAAGTAGGTTCTTCAACCTATAGATACGTGATGGACCGTTACCGACTTCCGACCGACTCTTGCTACATCAGCGACGAAGACTACTTGACAGCTAACGGGCGTCAGTTCACTGACAGAACGTCGAGAGTGATAACTGCTTCTAATGTATCACAAACATCCGGCTATGCTGATTGAGCGACAGCCTAAATTGGAGACCGTATTATTTGACAGCATGTCCGAGGGCTATATAGCTTTCGACTCTTCGCGTAAGCAAAGAAGTTCCCATCCACATAGGCCTAAAATCAAAGGGCTTAAATAACCTTTGCTAAATTTGTTATTCGTGCTTTAAAATCTGGGCGGTAAAGATGAAAAATAGATAAAGGCCCGTATTATAAATAAGTTTAGTCGCTTCCAAATAAAGTAATAATTATATTATCCATATTTTCAGCGGAGAGCAAAGCAAAGAAGCTCCCATCCACATAGGCCTAAAACCATAGATAGGGCTTAAATAACCTTCGCTAAACTTGTTATTCATACTTTAAAATCTGGACGGTAAAGATGAAAAATAGATAAAGGTCCGTATTATAAATCACCCAGTTTCCAAATAAGGTAATAATTGAGGCGTTCACAACATTAAGAGCCTCCAGGGGCTGATTAGAGAAAAAAAAATCGTGAGAAAAACGCGTTAGTAAATTGGCATTTTCAAACGCTCATATCAGATAGATAATGGGCTTTTCGACTACTTTGGAGTCTACATATGCATGTACACTTTTCCATGAGTAAAGTAGGATATTTTTAGAAGACTTTGGAGCAAAAATAAAAAAAAATGCTACTTGGAGCTTTGGGGACCCTTCATATGGATAATAATTATTATCCATATTTTCAGCGGAGGGCCGTTTGCAAGACTGTATAACTCGTTGGAATGTTAGTTACCTTGTCAAGAAAGACAGTGAATGGTCCTTCACTATTCACTATTTTCCGATTAAGGGAAGTAGTTTGTCGGTTGCCCAGAAATAATTTAATATCATCATTATAATACTAGAAACTATCGAAGACTGTTATTCCACTAAATATTTACAAGCACAGCAAAATTTGTCATGAAATAATCAATACCTAAAAGAAATCCAGAAAAATAAATCAAGCTTCCTCATATTAAGCAAAACTAAAGTTTACAGCTCATAATTTATTTCTCAAAATAAATTTAAACAATTCCAGTGAAAACGTTTTCTTACAACCTACTTTTCTTACCACTAAGATGTAAACTCATTTCTCTCTTCAAATACTTGACCTATTCCTGCGCTAGATATTTAACTTTTCTAGAAAATTCGAAAGTAACTTTTACCACTATAACAATATCAAGTTTTCCACCTTACTTTAACCCGAGAATTTTTCAGCGGTTTGAAGGTATTTTTGTGTCTGAACCCGTTTATGTAATAGTGCATATAGGTTCAGCATCATATTTGCAAAGGGTATAGTTTATGGGGAGGGGGGAGGGGTTGTTTGTGCTGGTGGGGAGGGGGTAGGCAGGCTTTATTTGATCTCATCCTCGTGAACTCCGCCCTTATCAATATAATACTATATGAATGCTAATACCAGTAGCTGGGTTTAAAGCAGTCGAGACCATAGGTCTGGAAAAGCCAGGATCAGAGTTTATTTATTTTATTGTAGATTTATTGACAAAGTAATTTGCATCAAATGGGGTCTATTAGCATGCTAACATACCCACCAATAAATAATACATTCTATTGAATATACATAACATATTTTCTGTCATTAATATAAATCATTTGTTTCAGTAAAAGTTGGGAAACTTCTGATCAATTCTAGGCCAAACACCATCATTCTGAAACTAACATATTTGATAGGGTACATTGTTAATTTAAGAATCTCTAAATTCTGATAATTCATCACATTCTAAAATATAATGTCAGGACCATAGCTATTGACTGGTTTGAGGTAAATAACAAAAAAAGATTCACCTTTCAAGTGTTGTATATTGTTTCTGAATGCATAGAAATGCTAATCATTTTAGAAAACAATATGGACTTACAAAATTTCAAGTTACAGTCAGAATGAATAGATGACTGTTTTTTCCCATTAGCTTAGCTAGTAGGCTCGACCATTAGAGATGAGGAATTACGTAAGCCATTCAATGCAGCGTAAAATTGTGATGATTCATATTAGAGTGTCGTTCACAGTAAAGTACACGAGCTCTCTCTCTCTCTCTCTCTCTCTCTCTCTCTCTCTCTCTCTTTCATCAAATAAGTTCAAAGTGACATGATGAATATTACAACCGACAGAGGCTGGCTTGTAATTAGTTTGAGAAGCTCAATATCATATCTCTCTCTCTCTCTCTCTCTCTCTCTCAGAGCATATAAACACAGTGGGCCAATAATATTAAACTAGACATAAATTAAGCTTAACGTCCGTAGCACACCATAGAGAGTTGGTCAACATGATTAATATTCCACCGTTGAAGACGAATGACAAATATAAATGACTTCTGTCTCTTTAGAAAGACGCTTTCGACGAGAACATCAAAGGGATTTGGCTACGAAACATAAATACGATGTAAACAGACGATAAATTTTATGAACAGGGATAAATTCGATGTCATCAACATCATATTGCACTTTATGACCGCTGTTAGATGCAAAGAGGAGTCATTCTACATTAGCATAATAGCCTATTTATGACAGGTTTACCCAAATCCAGCATTGTTCCGAACCTCGGCGGTGGAGCGGATTCCCAGACGTACTTAGCATAAAGGCCGTCACGCAAGGCTTCTCGCCTTTGTTTCTAGGGATATATAATCGCTTCCCTCTCTGTTTATGCTCCGTGCGTTTATTGTAATGGCAATGTCGGCGTTATTCGGGAGAAATTCAGTCATCGTTTGAATAAGACTCGAGATGGCGTTCGTTTTACATTAATGCATGCAAGGATTACCTCTATAGATTCTCATGCTATTGCAGTGAGAAGAGGCACAAAAACAAACGACGATAATAAACAAATGAAAAATTACATCGAATAATGGTGTTTAAAACCATTAGCTGAGACCGGTAGCGCTTCAGTTGCTTCCCAGATGCGGTAGAGTGAGGGTTCGCTGCCAGATGCTCGACCCATGGCTAGATCTAAACTTAAATAAAATGAAAACTGCTGAGGCAAGAGGGTTGCAATTTGGTATGTTTGATAATTGGTGGGTGGATAATCAACATACCAATTTCCAGCCCTCTAGCCTCTTTAGTGTTCAGATCTTTGGGCGGAGAGGGAAAAAGTGCGGACGGATGTGATAAAGCCGGCACAATAATTTTCTTTAATAGAAACTAGAACTGAAAGAAAACGAACATTACCAATGATCATTTCTGTGCTATAAAGCGGAATGTGTATCTATGTTTATTTTATTTCATTTTTATTTATTTATTTATTTTATTTTATTTTATTTTTAACGACTATAATCAAAGGGTAGTGAGCGCCATATTTAAACTGATAAGTCTCCCAGTCTAAGGGTAACCTCACTCACCACTTGTCCGGGCATCTTGGCGGTACGTAACGTCCGTGAGGTCGGAACTGGCAATCTCGAACGTTTCTTTTATCATAGCAATTTTTGACGGTATGGATGCAATAGGAAGTATAAAAATATACCTGGGATCTATCCTGCAACCCCCCACCCCACGCCCAGGTTCCTCATCCCTTTCAGAGAATGCCTTCAACCCACCCCTGCCCCCGAAAAAAATAGAATATTTAATAATGAGAACAACGGAAAACTTTGGATACGAATGATTATTCAATGGCCATCATACGTGGATAGATAAATTTTGCAGCTTTTTTTTCTTTGCAGTTGGTCTAATTCGTGAAACAGAATATACAGTCACTATGTGGAACTAGGGTGAAGGACGAAAGTGAAAGCCAAAGAGTGGTTAAAACTGATTAGTATGAACACACACACGCACACACACACGCACACACACACGCACACACACACACACACACATATATATATATATATATATATATATATATATATATATATATATATATATAATATATTATAATTATATATGTATATATATATATATATATATATATATATATATATATATATATATATATATATATATACATACATTATAATATATATATCTACAATATGTATATATATATATTATATGATATATTATATATATATATAATATATATATACGTATAACCTCGCTGCACATGCTAAACTCTGATGTCATTGCTTAATATCAAACAGAAAAGTGTGTTACAGCAATCACAAAGCACCTTTTCTTCATTGATCTAAATCTGCAAGTGAAACCCCCACAAATCTAAACGTACGCGTCAAGTCAAAATACCAAAGGCTTTCCATAAAGAAAAAACATTGTCACACTCCCCCTACAAAAGAAAGATAGAAAAAAGGTCGTTTTAAAAGAAAGAGAAGAAAGGATTGCACTGACCTTTGGAGAGGCAGGTGTTTCAGTTATTCAATTGTCTTTCGCTGCGAGGCTGTGAATTCTTCATCATCATCTTCTCTTTTTTGCCTTCAGCTTTTCCCATTGATATATGGGGTCGCTGTTTCTAGTCAGCCTCCTCCATCTTCCTCTGTCCTGTACGTCTTGTTCTCTTAGACCCTTTTCCTTCATGTCATTCAATAATTTATCTTTCCGCCTGAGCTTTGACCTTCCCCTCCCTCTTCTGCTCTCCACCTCCATGTGACTAAGTTCCTAAAAAGAGTCGAGTTGCTTAGGTTAGCGTGGTTTACGAACCAATACATTCACGAATAGCACTTCTCGTCTGTTTGTTTTACTCTTCAAGTCAATAAACTGGATGCAGAATAGACCTGAATAAGTAAGTAAAAATTTAAATATATCATAAACCTTATTGTACGCAAACATTACTAATAATGAATGATAAACTTAAAAATTCACGAAATGAGAAACAGGTCTTTTCATTTCCATTTATTTAAGTCTTCGAGGTGATAAACTGGATGCAAAATAGACAGAAATAAGTAAGTGAAGATTTGAATATATCATAATCCTTATTGCACATAAACATTGCTATTAATAAAATTTAATGATAAACTTAAAAATTCACGAATTGAGAAACACGTCTTTTCATTTCCATTTATTTTAGTCTTCGAGTCAATAAACTGGATACAAAATGAACCTGAATAAGTAAAGAAATATTTCGATAAATAGTGAGCTTTTAAGTTTTTTTATTTATCTATATCAAAGTTAATAAAGATAAATCATAAACTTAAAAGTTCGCAAATTAATTGATACGTCTTTCAATCTCGTTTTCTTTTTACC
Source organism: Macrobrachium nipponense (assembly GCF_015104395.2). Lineage (NCBI taxonomy): Eukaryota > Metazoa > Arthropoda > Malacostraca > Decapoda > Palaemonidae > Macrobrachium > Macrobrachium nipponense. Next base: position 75,278,531 of record NC_061109.1, read on the forward strand.
CACGAAGTAATAAACTGAATGCAAAATAACCCCGAATAAGTAAATAAATATTTAGATAAATCTTAAACCTTAATATAAATAAGCTGTAATATAAATAAGTCACAAACCTAATAATATACGAATTGCCATATGGGTCTTTCAGTTCCGTGAATATTAAATCGACCTCAATATTTAATACATCAATAAATCGGAAGCCTAAACAGTATGTCAAGAGACAGAGTGTGTGGAGAGACATATTCTATTAGGAAGAAAGTTACCTTAATATATATATATATATATATATATATATATATATATATATATATATATAATATTATATAAAATAATTATATGAAATATATATATATATATATATAAATCTATATATGTATATAATATATATATATATAATAATAATTTAATATAATGTATATATATATGTTATATATATATATATATAGTATATATATATATATATATATATATATGTATTATTATGTATGATATATATATTAGTGTATATATATATATATATATGTATATATATATATATATATATATATATATGATAGATATATATTATTATAATATATTATATAATATTATATGTATAAGATATAATTATAATATATATATATATATATTAAATTATAATTATATATATATATATATATATATATATATTTAATAATATATATATTATATATATATATTATATATATATATTATATATCTATATATATTATATATATAGATATAGTATATATTATATATATATAAAGTATATAAGATTATATATCATATAATATGTATATATAAAATTAATATATATATATATAGATATAATATAATTTATATAAATATATATATATAATAATAAATATATTATATATAATACATATATTATAATTTTAATTATATCATAACAATAATAATTTATATATATATATTATATATATTATATAATATATGTATTATATAAATTATATATTATATATTATATATATATCAATATATTTAATATATTATATATATATATTAATATAATATATTATATATATATTATATATACATTATTATATAATATATATATATATTATATATATATATACATACCAATTTTACAGATAAATATATATAATATATTATATAATATATATATATATATATATAGACACAATTTTATAAATCAGTAAAGACCATAATCTGATCTTGAGAAAATAGGAGAAAATACAACATGAAAAAGTTTTTTTTTTTTATCGTTTATAAGAACCATGAGAAGAGAAAGGATAGACAGACAGAAGTCACCTCGTGGTTTTGAGAACTTTATGTTTTATTAGGCCCGGTATCGGTTTCGAAAGCTGCATTCGAAACAATGCAATGGCTGTATTCATGCACTGTGAGCTTCTCAACACTCCGGCGACCTCACCCACCACCAATGTTTTCCTTTTCGAGGAACAAGAAACCTTTGCTCTTCTGCGCCTTTCCTCACATTCTCTCAGAATATATTCCTTGGTCAGTATGTTTTCCTTCAAGTCTCGACACAGACTGGCTCTCAGTGGAAAATAGAACGCTTGGGAACGTAAGACATAAGTCCTTTTTATATACAATTACCTGATGCTAGTTAAATCAAGACACTCGCCTATCATTTATATATACACTCATACACTCACACACACACACACACACAGATATATATATATATATATATATATATATATATATATATATATATATATATATATCCTATATATAATCTATTTTATTATGCATATTATAGTAGTCCATGTATACATATGTATATGTAGATATATAATGAAGAGTAAGTTATTAATAAAATATGAATTATATATATATATATATATATATATATATATATATATATATATATATACATTTACATATACATATAAAACAAAAAAGTAAAATATGAATGGAATAGAATCACCTTTGGTATTCTCTTCAAGAACCTAACTTCAAATAAGAGTTTTAATGTCTGACAAGAGATATAGATTGTTGAGGCTCATGTATCAATGTTTTTCTTTACATTCTTTATATATATATATATATATATATATATATATATATATATATATATATATATATATATATATATATAATGTATGTATATATATATATATATATATATATATATATATATATATTATGTATATATATATATATATATGACTGGTATAAATGTTCTGTAACAACAGAGTTCCATCTAATAAAAGGAGCCCATCAAAAACACCAAAATAGAGAAAAAAAGTACTATATTTCAGAGACTGCTGTCTCCCTCTTCAGGTAGATGAATGAGAAAAGTTCACAGAAAAGGTGGTATTTTATACCAAGAGGTCCATCCACAAACAAGCCATTTTAAGTCACCCCCGCTGATAATCTTCCTCTAATCTTCTTAAGGGTTGGTTGAATGAAGACGTTGTCGATTCGTGTCCGAAAATCCATCCTCCTTTTGGAGATGGTTCTATTACCTGCCTCTCTTTTATTAAGGCCGATTCCATCATTTGACTCTTGTACCGGCAGTTGCTGCTATAAATTACACGTGACAAATTAGCAATAATATATATATATATATATATATATATATTATATATATATATATATATATATATATATTATTGCTAATAACCTGGTGATATTTCACTGCCAGAAGCAGTCATTGTTGTTGCTGGCACGTCACTCTTTAAAATGAAGGATGTTACACTCGCTGCACTGTGGCATTTAACAAAGATTTTTTTTCAGTTTTTTTTTTGTTTTGTTTTGTCAAGAAAACATCTTGGCAATGTTTGAAGCAAGTATTCGTGGTTGAATGAAAACTACCTAGTAATTTTTCTTACTAGTGTCATGCATAGTATTATTATTTTTATTTAAGGTTATTATTTGGGTTTGTCTTGTCTTTAGGGCTTTAGCTGTTTCATGCATTGGCTGAAATTATACTTTTCTATAGCAATTTATAACATTCTCTCTCTCTCTCTCTCTCTCTCTCTCTTTCTCTCAATATATATATATATATATCTAATAAAAGGAGCCCATAAAAACACCAAAATAGAGAAAAAGTACTATATTTCAGAGACTGCTGTCTCCCTCTTCAGGTAGATGAATGAGAAAAGTTTACAGAAAAGGTGGTATTTATACCAAGAGGTCCATCCACAAACAAGCCATTTTAAGTCACCCCCGCTGATAATCTTCCTTTAATCTTCTTAAGGGTTGGTTGAATGAAGACGTTGTCGATCGTGTCCGAAATCCATCCTCCTTTTGAGATGTTCATTACCTGCCTCTCTTTTATTAAGGCCGATTCCATCATTTGACTCTTGTACCGGCAGTTGCTGCTATAAATTACACGTGACAAATTCCAGTTTATTCTATAGTTATGTTCATTTATATGGTTGAAAATAGCCGAGTTCTGTTGTCCATACCTAACTGACCGTTTGTGTTGTATTAATCTCTGGGGAAGGGATTTACCTGTAAATCCGATGTAAGATTGGTCACAGTCCTGGCATGGGATTTCGTATACCCCAGAGTCCTTTGGAGATGTCTTTTGTTGGAGATGTCTTTTGTAGAATGATTCGGGGAATCATTCTACAAGCAAAAATTCGGGTGTAGTATGGGTAGTCCTTTAAGTCCTGTTCTAGCCAATCTGTACATGGAATACTTTGAAACTACAGTAATAAATGCAATAAAACCCAAAAACATGCTGTGGATGAGATACGTGGATGATATCCTAACATTTTGGGATAATAGGTGGGGCAATTTCAATGAATTCCTCTCGAAATTAAATACATTAGTTCCCAGCATCAAATTTAAAGTTGAATGGGAAACAGACAACAAAATTCCTTTTCTTGATGTTTTAATAATCAGAAATACGACAGAATACAAATTTACCATATACAGAAAACCAACGTTCTCACTTTCATACATTCACTACTTTAGCTATCATGACATTTCTATCAAAATAGGTGTAGCTAGTAACTTGTTCTTAAGAGCCTTACGAATTTGTTCCCCAGAATTCCTGGAAAAAGAATTTGAACTAATTCGCAAGCAACTTTCGTCTTTAAAATATCCTGACCATATAATTGAGAAAGCAATTCACAAAGCTAACGTAATTTCTACCGACCCCCTAAAGACAAGACCAGAGATACACCCAACAATAAAATAATAATTCCCCACCTGGACACGATTAAGAGAATAACCAACCCCCTCGGAAAATCGAACCCTTTTGTATTTACTTACCCAAACACCTTAGCCAAATCCCTGATTAACGTCCAACAAAAGACATCTCCAAAGGACTCTGGGTATACGAAATCCCATGCCAGGACTGTGACCAATCTTACATCGGATTTACAGGTAAATCCCTTCCCCAGAGATTAATACAACACAAACGGTCAGTTTAGGTATGGACAACAGAACTCCGGCTATTTTCAACCATATAAATGAACATAACCATAGAATAAACTGGAATTTGTCACGTGTAATTTATAGCAGCAACTGCCGGTACAAGAGTCAAATGATGGAATCGGCCTTAATAAAAGAGAGGCAGGTAATGAACATCTCAAAAGGAGGATGGATTTCGGACACGATCGACAACGTCTTCATTCAACCAACCCTTAAGAAGATTAAAGGAAGATTATCAGCGGGGGTGACTTAAAATGGCTTGTTTGTGGATGGACCTCTTGGTATAAATACCACCTTTTCTGTAAACTTTTCTCATTCATCTACCTGAAGAGGGAGACAGCAGTCTCTGAAATATAGTACTTTTTCTCTATTTTGGTGTTTTTATGGGCTCCTTTTATTAGATGGAACTCTGTTGTTACAGAACATTTTTACCAGTCATATATATATATATAATATATTATATATATATATATATATATATGTATATATATATATATATATATATATATATATATATATATATATATATATATATGTATGTATATATACATACATATATATATATATATATATATATATATATATATATATGTATATATATATGTATATATATATATATATACATATATATATATATATATATATATATATATAATATATATATATATAATATATATATGTGTGTGTGTGTGTGTGTGTGTGTGTGTCTGTATGTGTGTGTCTGTATATATATAATATTTGCATTTATAAACTTATATATAATGATGTATATAAATATTCATATACAAATATTTACCAAATATATGTGCGTGTCTGTATGTACGAGCGAGCGACTAACATTATCATAACACAGAAAAACAAACCTATTGTTCACATTCTACGGACAATGATCTTCAACTAAAATGCTTTCATTCATTTTAAAAATTCGTAAAGGAACAAACGGTCATCTCGATATATATTTTTGAAATGCAGCCTTTATCAGCGATTACAAAACACGTTATTTCTACAGCGCGGTTTCTGATGATGTGAATTGTTTCAATGTATTGTAATTTTAATGGCATTTTAGTTTATATTGTTTCTGGTGACGAAATACGAATTCGTATTTTTTTAAGAAAATGCGGTGCTTTTAATGATGTTTGTCTTTACAAATTCCTTTCACGAGAAAAAAAAGCATCGTTTTAATGTAACGTTTCATATAAAATAGTGCAATGTTGTCATGGTCCCCTGATGAACTATGTTTTTTCCCTTTCGCTTTATAATACGCCAGTAAATTGAAGGTCAGTGCCTTCCTCATAAGTCATATATGTGCCCTCTGAACTTTTAAAATAAAAAAGTTATTCAACATTTGTTTTAAAAAAATGGAAATTGATAATTAAAAGTTTTTTCCCTGCTTCATATATTAATAGAAGATACCATGGTAGATTCACATCACCCGCGTATCTGATGTCTAGGCCAGTCCCTTACGACGCTCCTGATTGGCTGTTGATAAGCCAATGACAGAACTGCAAACTCTGTCTCTCTCGAGAGAGTTCACATAGGCAGTTTGTATGTACCCCCTCTCTTGGGAGATACATCTTTCAATAATATCCCTCAGGAGAGGTGGAACATACATCCTCCCCAGTCGAACCCTCGAGAGAGACTGATAGTTTTCAGCCCCATGATTGGCTTGTCAACAGCCAATCAGGAGCGTCGTAAGGGACTGGCCTAGACATCAGATGCACTGTTGATGTGAATCTACTATGGTTCTTGAGCTGTTTTTCTTCCCGTGATTGAGGAAAGATACTAAGTGTGTTAAATCATAGCTGTTATTATTACTATTATTATTTTAATCAAAATCTTGTTCGTTCCCGAGAAAGCTATATGAAAAGATGCTTATTTTCGCGGATACAAGATAAACCAAACTTCTAATTGTGACAAAAATTGCTCAGTAGAATACGGGCCCATTTTCAGTCAGCTGTAGTTCCTCGTTGGACGAGTGGTTTTCGCGCTCGGCTGCCAATTCGGTGATCCGTAGTTCGAATCCCGGCTCGGCCAACGCGGGGATCAGAGGAATTTATTTCTGGTGATAGAAATTCATTTCTCGATATAGTGTGGTTCGGATCCCACAATAAGCAGTAGGTCCCATTGCTAGGTGACCAATTGGTTCCAAACTAAGATATACTTAACTTTCAGTCAGCTGTTTTAAATATGCATTGAATGTTCACATGAGGTAAAAAAAAAAAGTGGAAAGAAAAATGAATATCAGCTTATTACCATATTATGAAATAATTCAGACGTCAATATATGAATGTGCATTTACCTATCTTAACATAGGACGTCAAATATTATCATCTTTGTACATGAGATCAGCATTATTAACAATATGAAATAATTCAGACGTCAATAAGTGAATCTGCACTTAGTTATCTTAACGTGAGACTTCAGATATTATCATCTTTGTACATGCAGCGAAAAGTTTTGAGTTTTTTAAAGATATGCGGGAAATGTTTGCCCTCTAACGATGAAAATAGAATCAATTTTTCATCGATTTTACTAGTTATGTCTCCTTGAGTGCGCGCAAATATATTTTCCACTTTTACTTCCGTATTTTTGGGGTCTCCTGGTTTTTGCGCCATCTTACCACATTCTCTGAGGAAATTAAGGAAAAATTACCTTTACCAAAAAATTGACTAGGAAAATGATGTTGTCATAAATTTTCCAGGGAAAGGGTGAAAAGTTACTGACGCTTCAGAAAATATCTCCTGCAAAAATTGTGCCCATAATACCTTGCTTAATTCCAATTTTTTTATGAGCTCTTTCAGGTAAACAAGTGACGAGGTTGAAAACAAGCCATATTGTCGTGTTAATGAAAGGTAGAGCAATTTTATATACTAGGTATTTTGGTTATATGTCATATACTACACCGTTATGGTTAATTTTTGTAGCTGGGACTAATGTTTTTTGTTTGTTTGTATGGCGTTTATTGTTTGTTTGTATGGCGAGACTTCCCGAACTACGTCGAGAGTGAACTTCTATCACCAGAAATACACATCTCTAACCCCTCAGTAGAATCCCGGAGAATCGAACTCGCGGCCACCGAGGTGGGGGCACTAATGTTGTGTCTTTTAAATGGCAAATGTTATCATGTATATTTTCTGGATACAGACACTTTGTTACTAAGATATTTATGTGTATGTGTGTGAGTTTGTAAATTGTGCATATCCTAGAATATAGAATGAATAAAATTGACGGATATTCATAACAAATTTAATGTTCTTTAAGCTAATATTTCTTTGTATAAAATAAACTTTGGAGGCGGGTGTTAAATCCCTCATATGGATTCTAGATGCATTTAAATCTAGGAGATGATATTTCCATCATGTATGGTCAATGAAATCTTGGACATTTCATGCAAATGATACGTTCTTACATATTGAATTTGATATCAGATAATTTTTCAAGGACAATGTAAAATCCGCTGTGAGCTCCAAATGGATTTAATTCTTAGAAGTAATATTTCCCCAAGGCAATAGAACAATATTTCATGCAATAAATTTTTGTTATTTGATTATTATGACTTATACCGGATATTCCCCAGAACGCTGATATGACATTAATTCGAAATGATTTAGATACTTAAAGTACATATTTTCGTTATTCAACATTTTAACCGCATTGCAATTTGGCTCTGTTTAGTTCACCAGAGTGGACGCCACAAAAATGGGACAGAACACCAACAAATACGCATATTGAACGTTAATCCAACAAAGAGAGCTCGTAAAACTCGAATATACGAACCACTGAAATGAGCAAATCAATCAATAAGCATTCCAAAAGCTATGATTTATCAAATGCAACTCAGGAACTCGGTTTCTTTGAACGCAAAAAAAAAAAAAAAACGCAAACAAAATCACAAACGTTGCGAACACCTGGAAAATAAGGGTACGTCCGACGGCTCCATTATAAGTTCTGTTTGCCCGGTCACAAAAAAGAAAGATACAATGATATATCTGTTGGCGGTGACCAAAGGTATATAAAGAGAAATCTACGAACTCTTCCTTTTTTCGTCTATTGTGTTTTTATATTTACAAAACAAATATAAAAGAAAAGAATGTCGAGGCTGGTAGGTTCTCTCTCTCTCTCTCTCTCTCTCTCTCTCTCTCTCTCTCTCTCTCCGTGGCCTATTGTGAACCCAAGGGAGAGTCAGGAGAAATCATGATGATGAATAGTGACATGAACCCGGTTTTTGTAAAGAGATACCATGAGAGAGACTTCATTCTTTTTCTTTGTACGCGGTCTTTTGAAGCTGTTTTCGTATGTGGTCTTTTGAATGAAGAATAGAGATAGTATGAATGATGAAACTGAAGTAAATGAAAGTTATGAATGAATAATAGTTAGAGGTATAGAGAGTTCTTGGTTTGGCATTAAATTATCATCGAAAAATAGGAAAGACGTAAACCAGGATCTATTAGGTACGATTAAATTTATTTAAAAAGCTTTTTGCAAAATCAGTTATATTTTCTATTTGATACAAAACCGGACAGAAATTATGTGGACTTATATCTATGGCATTGATTATGTTTGTTTGATTGTTTGTATGGTGTTTTCACGTTGCATGGAACCAATGGTCTTTTCAGCAACGTGACCAACGGCTTTACGTGACTTCCGAACCACGTCGAGAGTGAACTTCTATCACCAGAAATATACATCTCTCACTCCTCAATGGAATGGCCGAGAATCGAACCCGCGACCACCGAGGTGAGAAGCAAACACCAAACCAACAACGCCACTAAGGCGCTTTCTATGGCCATACTTTCTCCATTTCACAAATAATATCCGTTGTTTGAAGGTGAAGTCGTTTTTAGCTGAAAGTAGTAAAGCGACTTTTCGAACAATTAGGCTACAGCCTTTTAAATCGTGAAGGTTAATTATATTTTTCTAAGGTACGTGATTGTTTGAAATGAACTTGACCTTCGACGAGTTTTCTTCAGTTCTCTGATATTCAATGTCTAGAAATTGGGATACCTACGCGTTTAAGAGAGAGAGAGAGAAGAGAGAGAGAGAGAGAGAGAGAGAGAGAGAGAGAGAGAGAGAATGTAAAATTCCATAGTTTTTTCTTGCCACTTTTTTTCTTCCTTTTACTCCACTTAGACAGACACCATATATATATATATATACACACACACACGCACACACACACACACACATATATATATATATATATATATATATATATATATATATATATATATATATATATATATTATATATGTATATATATATCTATATATATATATATATATATATATATTATATATATATATGTATATAGATATATTTAGATATATTTATATATATATATATATATATATATATATATATATATATATATATATATATATATAAATAAGCAATCATTTACGTATGTACATATTTATATTTAGCCAAGGCCACAGGAAAAATAAAAGAAGGAGTACCGAGCGCTTTCGTGTTATTTCAACATATTTTCGAGGTATATATTTATATATAAATACATAAAACGCAAAGGAAACCGAACTGTTTATAAATATACAGAAAATCATTGGCAATATATATTGATTTATCATTAATCATTCTGGCTTTCAGAAGATATTTCGTAGCGCATGATCAACAAAACTTGCTGATTTATTAATAATAATAATAATAATAATAATAATAATAATAATAATAATAATAATAATAATAATAATAATAATAATAATAATAATAATAATAATAATAATAATAATAATAATAATAATAATAATACAAATAATAAAAATAATAATGATAATACTACTACTACTAATAATAATAATAATACAAAAGGGCAAAGTAACAAGGACGGAAGGGATAAAACTACCAGATGGGAGCAACATCAAACACATATATAGATGAGACGGGATACAAATACCTGGGAATAATGGAAGGAGGGGATATAAAACATTAAGAGATGAAGGACACGATCAGGAAAGAATATATGCAGAGACTCAAGGCGATACTCAAGTCAAAACTCAACGCCGGAAACATGATAAAAGCCATAAACACATGGGCAGTGCCAGTAATCAGATGCAGCGTAGGAATAGTGGAATGGACGAAGGCAGAACTCCGCAACATAGACCAGAAAACGAGGAAACATATGATAATACACAAAACACTACACTCAAGAGCAAATACGGACAGACTATACATAACACGAAAGGAAGGAGGGAGAGGACTACTAAGCATAGAGGACTGCGTCAACATCGAGAACAGAGCACTGGGGCAATATCTGAAAACCAGTGAAGACGAGTGGCTGAAGAGTGCATGGGAAGAAGGGCTGATAAAAGTAGACGAAGACCCACAAATATACAGAGACAGGAGAATGACAAACAGAACATAGGAATGGCACAACAAACCAATGCACGGACAATACATGAGACAGACTAAAGAACTGGCCAACGATGACATATGGCAATGGTTACAAAGGGGAGAGCTCAAGAAGGAAACTGAAGGAATGATAACAGCGGCACAAGATCAGGCCCTAAGAACCAGATATATCCAAAGAACGATAGATGGAAATAACATCTCTCCCATGTGCAGGAAGTGCAATACGAAAAATGAGACCATAAACCACATAGCAAGCGAATATCCGGCACTTGCACAGAACCAGTACAAAAAGAGGCATGATTCAGTGGCAAAAGCCCTCCACTGGAGCCTGTGCAAGAAACATCAGCTACCTTGCAGTAATAAGTGGTACGAGCACCAACCTGAAGGAGTGATAGAAAACGATCAGGCAAAGATCCACTGTGACTATGGTATTAGAACAGATAGAGTGATACGTGTAAATAGACCAGACTTGACGTTGATTGACAAAACCAAGAAGAAAGTATCATTCATTGATGTCGCAATACCATGGGACACCAGAGTTGAAGAGAAAAAAAGGGAAAAAATGGATAAGTATCAAGACCTGAAAATAGAAATAAGAAGGGTATGGGATATGCCAGTGGAAATTGTACCCATAATCATAGGAACACTTGGCACGATCCCAAGATCCCTGAAAAGGAATCTGGAAAAACTATAGGCCGAAGTAGCTCCAGGACACATGCAGAAGAGTGTGATCCCAGAAATGGCGCACATAGTAAGAAGAGTTATGGACTCCCAAGGAGGCAGGATGCAACCCGGAACCCCACACTATAAATACCACCCAGTCGAATTGGAGGACTGTGATAAACCAGAAAAAAAAATAATAATAATATTTTATTAAAAATAATGGCAGAATTCACAGAATTAATATAGTTAAACATGTTTGAAAGAAGGTCTGTTTCCACCATACAGAAATAATAATAATAATAATAATAATAATAATAATAATAATAATAATAATAATAATAACTTAATCTCTTGGCCTTATACAATATACACATACAAATACTATATTTGAAACACCTCCACACTACAGCTAGGCGGTGGTAGAATAAGTAGACCAAGAAAAGCGCACTCAATTTCACAAGCACAAACAATAGCAAATTCCACGTCTTCAGTACTCATCACAAGCACATCAGATCCGTATGCAAAAGCAAGTTACACTCCATCTTTATCGGTAGTTTCCCTTATTCACATAACCAAGACACAAAAATACAACCTTTATTCTCGGGTCATTTCTAAGGAGTCATCTGTTAGGAAGAGGTCAAATGTTGGTGGGAAGTTGAGCGTTGCAGCTACGAAAGGTGGTTTACTCAGCGTCAAGTCTCTATTGTTTATTTTGGAGTAACAGTTGAGCTATAACCTTTATATGTATGCACACTCATATCCGAACTTTCCTCTCTCTCTCTCTCTCTCTCTCTCTCTCTCGTCTCTCTCTCTATCTCTCTCTCTCTCTCTCTCTCTCTCTCTCTCTCTCTCTCTCTCTTTCTCTTTCATTTTCATATATATATATAAATATATATATATATAGTTAATATATATATATTTATATAATTTCTATTATATTTAATATATATTTATATATATATATATATATATATATATATATAATATATGTATATGTATATATATATATATATATATATATATATATATATATATATTATATATATATATATATATATATGCATGAATAACTTGATCACGAAGTATATAAAACGTGATGCTATGTATAGCTAAAGGTTTTTGCCACGAAGGAATAAAATTAAAAGCTTTTCATTTTTTTCCTTCGTGGCAAAAACCTTTATTTATTTATATGCATACACACATTATATACACACACTACATATATATGTGGATGGGTGTGTATGTTTGAATGTATAGGTAAAATATATTTTAAACACGAAGAGGATAGCCAGAAAACTTTGTAGATATTATTATTTCTGAAGTATATATGAGAGGTACAGCCGAGCTTCCAAGAATACATGACTTTTCCATCATCAGGGTCACTTATCTATGTAATGACATAAAAAAATAAAGAGAAGCAGTAAGAAAATGATCTGATTGACTATATCTGAAAGTATGCAAAAAGCTATAATTGACAACACTTTAAAAAATCCACAGCCCTTCATTCTCTTCCATTCGCAGTCTTCTAACTCGCCCAGTTTTCATTTAACTACGACATGAACAATGGGAGTTCCAGTGTTTTGTACTACATCATCATTATTTTTATTTTGAAAATATTTCTCTCTCTCTCTCTCTCTCTCTCTCTCTCTCTCTCTCTCTCTCTCTCTCTCAGTATCTATTGATCAGTGGTTTTATTTAACGGTTTCTGCTTAGTACGTAATCTCTTATTACTTAATCACTATTCATTTGTCAGCTTTGATTTGCAGTTAACTTAGATTTTTATGTTCATTTTCTACTTTTTATTATTATGTATTTTAAAGCGTTGTCAATTATAGCTGTTTTATCAATTGCTTATATAGTCAATCAGTATAGTTCCCTCACTGTTTCTCTTTATTTTTTTATGTCATTCCATAGATAGGTGACCCTGATGATGGGTAAAGTCGTGTATTCCCGAAACGGCTGTGCCTTGGTTATGTTCTAAGAAATAATGAGTTCTGCTGGCTATCCTGTTCCCCATTGAATTGAAGTTTTCTAGAAACGACAAATACCCTGTAATATATAATTTATATTCGTGCGTTTGCGTGTGCACTATAGTAGATTCACACCAACCGTGCATTTGATGCATAGGCGAGTCCCTTACGACGCTTCTGATTGGCTGTTGATAAGCCACTCACAGGCCTGGAAATTCTCAGTCTCTCGAGATATTTGACATAGGCAGGATATATGTTCTACCCCTCCTGAGGTCTACCTTTGAAAGACGTATCCCTCAGGATAGGTGGAACATATATCCTCTCGAGAGAGACTGAGAGTTTCCAGCCCTGTGATTGGCTTAGCAACAGCCAATCAGGAGCGTCGTAAGGGACGGTCTTAGACATCAAATGCTTGGTTGATGTAAATCTACTATAGCACGTATGACTGAATCTTACTTCTTACCTTACATTCCAGCGCAAAGAAAAATAAATAAATAGATAAAATAAAATAAATAAAAGATTTTTAAAAAGTGGGAACCGGTCCCGGAAAACGCACGTAAGAAACCAGACCACAAGACATGACTGTTATGTTTTGAAAAATTCAGCTGACATGGCGTACTACAACCTAGGACGAGGGTTGGGGTGGGGTGGGGGGGGGGGTTCTTTTCTTTGTTCCTCCGGCACCAGATACGAGGCAATATTTCGGCCCTTCCTTTATCTCCCAGTGAGAAATGTCAGGCACAAACGAACTCACGTCAGGTCAGCAAACTTTTATCTCTCTCTCTCTCTCTCTCTTCTCTCTCTCTCTCTCTCTCTCTCTCTCTCTCTCCTTTTTTTACGCCTACGCCTGGTACTAATTTTGGCCGCTCCGCTAGCTTTTTTTTTTTTCGTAAGATTTTCTTCTTCAAGGCGGTTTTCAAATTTTTTTTTTTTTTTTTACGGGGCATATGGTAACCTCCAAACACGAATATTATGCATGTAAAAGTATCTGATGTAGCGAAAATGATGTACAATGCAACAATTTTCTAGTATCATATGTACGAATTGTCCTAATACTTAAAGTAAAAGTAAAATTGAATTGTTCGTTAGCCTTAAACATACTTATACAACTTTATTTTACATTCATGGAATATATAAAATTATTTATGGAGAGTTACTCATTACATTTAACTTATTTATAACTAAAATAACTTGACAGCTTGTGGGGGGGATGATTGCTTAGATTTCTTGAAGAGGCTGGTGGTTAAAAAAAACAGTTTAAATACATTCATGCAATCTGCAAACAAGGGAACACGATTTGAAAGTAATTTATATTATTTCCGAAGCATTATAACATAATGAAAGGATCATCAGCTTATGGGATGAAGAAGGATTACGATGAATCTTTTTTATGAAAATAAAAAGCAAAGAAAAGGAAAACTGAAGGTCACCATTCACCGCGCTTAGAATTGATTTTGTATCTGAATAGTCATAAATGAACTGGAATATACTGTTTTCTCTTCTCAGTATAAATAATTACAAAGTATTCTTCCCAACATATTGATCTTAGATTAGGTTAACATTTGACATGGACAGAAAACATTTTTCTGCACGTTCTGGATGCATAAAACAGAATTTTAGAAATTATTTCTTCCATTTCGAAACCGTTTTTTCGTAAATCCCTGATGTCACATAAAAGTGAAGGTCACATCAACCAGTCGGATGCATAATGAAAGGACATTCATCACGAGATTATTGCAAAGGAGATATAGACCGACGAAGATTGTAAAATGTTGCAGTCAAACGCTAATGTTTTTTTATTGCTTTCTAAATGTGTCAATTACACAGCTCAGCAATAAAAGATAAAAAAAATTATAGTATATTTTGTGGAAGATATTCAGGTAGCCCCAGATACGAAAGGACATTCTCTCTCTCTCTCTCTCTCTCTCTCTCTCTCTCAAAACACACACAGACACACGCACACACACAAACTAGAGGATATTTTCATGGCTATTAAGGGAAACTTTCAAGGAAATGATTATTGGATTTGGGGTCTGGGAACAGGTCAATTTCCTGCCAAGAAGTTTGCCTCTACAAGATATTTCTGGAACTGCCTGGAAATAGCTCCGGCTCTGAAATAGACTGCTAGGGGGGGATCTGAACCCACAGATAATTGTGGTCTGATTTTCATAGGTAAATTAACCGGGCATTCCACTAAGGGGTGAGAGATGTGTATTTCTGGTGATAGAAGTTCACTCTCGACGTGGTTCGGAAGTCACGTAAAGCCGTTGGTCCCTTTGCTGAATAGTAACTACTGGTTCCATGCAACGTAAAAACAACTTACAAACAAACAAACAAACACAGGTGATGCTGAAAGTGAAGTGCATAATAATATACGAGAAGAATTCTTGCTTTGAGTCAAAAGGGATACTTAATGACCCCAGTAAATACGTAATATGTTCAAATGAACATTGAAACGGACATAATTTATAATTTATGAGGTTGGGCCTTATATTATTATAATTTACAGAAGGAAACTGCAAAATTGCACCAGCTAGTATGTTTTTGTGAAGATATTTTTTATCGCGCTGTGTAATACCTTAATAACAGAGAATATGAATAACAGGCACAGTTCCGCAAACTATTGCTTACTTCAGAAAACAGACGAGATAAAGATGTGAAAAGATTATAACGGTTGCAACAGTAACTTTAAAAAACGCAGAGAGAGAGAGAGAGAGAGAGAGAGAGAGAAAGAGAGATATTCTCCATGCTTCCCTTCGCTCCAGCGTAACATGATTTAAATATGAAAAGAGATATTGCAGCAGATTTAAGAGAGAGAGATCGGGGGAGACAAAGAACGGAGTCCAAATTGGGCTCGGGAGTTTGGATTGAGAGAGAGAGAGAGAGAGAGAGAGAGAGAGAGAGAGAGAGAGAGGAGGATTTGTAATCTTCTTTACGACTGGGAAAGGAGTGCATCTTGGCCATTTGAGTCTTGCTCGAAAAGCCTTTCCTGGACCGTTAGAGGTCATGACCCAGTTGTAATGGCGGGAGACGGCTGATGTAACTAACGTATTGTAAAAAATTAGTTCTTTACTTTTTTAACTGCTTCGCTCTCTCTCTCTCTCTCTCTCTCTCTCTCTCTCTCTCTCTCTCTCTCTCTCTGCACTTCCGCCTCGTGGAGGATTATCAAATTTCTTTCTCTTCAATTATTGTGTTGTAGAATATTTTTTTATGTTGCCTCTACACTTTTAAGACTTCACAATGAAGATAAGTCATGCTTCTGATTTTATTTACGATTAAAAGTAACTGAAAACAGACAAACACACAGACACACAGATACACACACGCGCACACGCACACACTCACACACACACACACACCTATATATATATATATATATATATATATATATATATATATATATATATATATATATATATATATATATATAGCCTTAATTTACCTAAGTTTTTGTTTTCTTTGGAGTAGTAAAGTTTCAGTTAAAAATGGTTTCTATCTCTGCTCATCTATGACATTTATACTTTAGTCTATCATGCACACACATATATTATATATGTACATATATATGTACATACACACACACGCCTATATATGTGTGTGAGCGCGTGTGTGTATGTGCGTAGTACTTATATAATATATGCATAGGCATGATAATATGAAGTATAAATTTTATAGATGAGTAGTACTAGAAACCTTTCTCAACTGAAACTTTGTTATTCAAAAAAAAAAAAAAAAAAAGGAAAGTTCGCCTAAGATGGAATTTATACTCCCCATTTACCTGAACAGGTAAAAAAGGAGTTCATATTACAATTTACATTACAATTCATAAAGGTTCTTCTGCAGGGGAATTTAGATACAGTAAGCTAACATGATTCAGTCTTATCGATGGTTAAGAATTTTCAGCTAACATAATACTCATAAAAAAGGAAAATATTTTTAAGGATTACGAGTATATACGAATTATGAATCTGAGAAGTGAAGTAGAAAACTGCCCAGTGTGTTACAAGAAAAATGATTGGAAAGTAATTAAATAGACAATGAAATACGAGAATCTGAAATTAAACCAAAAATACACGATTCTGCTTGTCTCTAAAAAATACCTTGTGCTTAAAAAAGCGTTTTCTAAAGAGCAGTAGCAATTTCAACTACAATACTTCAAAACTTTAATGATCTGCAGGTGAAAAGAGAAGTATATATTTTTCCTTAAAAAAAAAAAAAACACCCAGCATTAGCTACTGAAAATCTCCTGGTAATTGTTAAGGGCCTGTCATGTGAATGAATGAAAGCCACTCTTCGTGAAGTATGCATGAAGGCAAATGTCTGTTGGAGTTGTTCTTTTGACATTATAGATCTGCTCAATTATGCATAAAGATTCCTTTTTCCAGGTTAAAAACTCAGCAAAAGTATTCACGAGCCAATTCAAGCTGACAGACTCTGAGTTATGCATACTTTAACGTGGATCCGTTCCTAGAGTCTATTGAGATGGGGGTCTTATAAGATTGTATTTGAACGTGATGGATATGCACCCACAACACAAAACTTTAAATGAGGAAAAAGATCTAAATTTCATAAGATCTCCCTCGAGTTATAACAGCATACTGGAAGCAATGTTTACTTGTATTTTTGTATGAAATGTGCAATATTCGTGAGGGGATGTAAAATTTCGGTATGACCAAGCCCTCTTCCCATAGGGGAATCAATCTCCTGACTGTGGGAATAACGTTCAAGTGGTTGTGTTAGTGTAAAAGTAGCGAAAGAAAGAAATGCCCAGCTAAAGCAAAAAAAAAAAAAAAAAAAAAAAAAAGCAAAAAAAAAAAAAAAAAAAAGAAAAAAAAAAAAAAACATTATTCGTCTCCGCAGAATTTCTTCCCATGTAATTCTGAAGAATCAAGTTCTCGCCCTGACTTCACTATTCTAAATAAGAGAAATGAAAATATAATACATTATTTTATTCTGCAAACTTAAAAGAAATTCTTTAAAATGGTGCTCAGTAAAACACGAAAACTAAGCCGTAATTCACCCTCTATATCCACAGTGCTTTCATGAGAGAATTCATGACCACGTTGTTTTGGTCAGGTTCATAAAAACTAATATATCTTTAAAAAGATATATGATCGTTTTCAACTTTTTATAAAATTAAATTTCTTTTTAACCTCGTATTTAACTTACACATAGATTTTTGAAATAATAGTAAAAAAAACAAACGTGCAATTATTTTATAATACCAGAGGTTTATGTAGGCTTTTTTCTGCTATAAAAAAAGCGGATGCAGCGCAAAATCTTATTAAAATGATAACAGATGAAAAACTATAGCGACTACAGATCTTAATATTAAATTTTTTTGCCAACTAATACTGGTCTTGAAAGACGAGGGAGCGACAATTTGTGGCTTATTACACATGCTAAAAAAAATGGTCTATGGTTTAATTTCAGAAAATTAGATCGTCAGGGAATGAAGATAAAAAAGCCAATAAGGTAGTTATTGATGCAGAGTTTGGAGAGGATACCTAAAAAGTAAAGAAACTTCCTGGAATGCTAGTTAGACAACGAAAGGATAAGTAATAATTTTTATTTTACCAGAGTTTTCTGAATATTTCATAAATATAACTGCAATAAGTGACGGTTCTCATTATGTCCTTGCACAGAGAGAGAGAGAGAGAGAGAGAGAGAGAGAGAGAGAGAGAGAGAGAGAGAGAGAGAATCTGCTTATTATTGATGGAGCCGTGATGTATATTTAAGTTGAATTGATATATCCCTTGTCATCGGTAGTCTCTTTCTTCTTAACTTTCTCAGAGCAACAAATTATATTTTATTCTATGAATAAGTGCATATAATTAACGCAGCTAAGGCCCAAAATTTGGCACGCGCTATGGTAACGCATATGAGCTAAATTCCAGTGCCATAGTAAACAAGTTTCAGAACAGACGTCCTACCCTACACAAGTCGCACCCCCCTCTCTCTCTCTCTCTCTCTCTCTCTCTCTCTCTCTCTCTCTCTCATATCCTAACGCATCCCCCCCTCATCATTATCCACGATCGTAGAACAGCATTTGCTGTATAAACAAGAATAGCCCCAACAATCATTATGTGCAAACCTTAGCTCACTGTGGATAGTGTTATGCTGTGTCAGGTCGATCGTAGTTTCTATAGAGCTAAATGAAGCGGTCCGTGTTGTGTGAATTACTTACATACGCACATACATACATGTATATAAGTACATACATACATATAATATATATGCATGTGTACGTACGTGTGTGTGGGATTGTATCATGTCGTCTAATTATTTCATGCCAATACACATAATCTGTAAATTTTTCCTTATTTTGCATTATAGAAGGGAAATGTGAGAGAACTATTCAATAGGTGAAAAAAATACTTTTTTACTTCTTCATAACCAGTTGGATTTTTTCTGAATTTCCCACAATGGTCGAAAAAAAGCATCACATTTATTGTCAACTTTGACATTTACTTCGTAATCGATAACAGTAACTTACGAAACCTATCGAAGATTTTTTACTTTTATGAACGATCGATGCAAGAGGTAGTGTAAAATCATCGAGAGAAGCAATTATAGGGTAACAATAAATCAAATCAAATTTAATACGTACGTATTCCGGAGATTTATACCGGAACTATGAACATTAATTAAATACTGACCATTAATTAAAACCACTCACTCTCCCGCTTTCATATTGAAGGAGATTCAAATTTTAATTCCATAAAAGCTTAAAAAAAAAAAAAAAAACAGAAGATTGAATAGCTTTTGGACGAGGCAAGAACCCTCTACAGCTGTTATCTTAGTGTAATTAGTACGAAATCGAGACCGTGAGAGGGTCAATTGCCTTAATCAGTCGACGTGAAGAGACACATTTTTTTTTTTTTTTTTTTTTTTTATAAACAGATCGTCTCGCGTAGCGGGCGAGAGAGCATTAAACCCATCTTCACAATCATTTATAAGTCTGTCGAGGACTCTCGGTGGCTTTTCGGAGAAAAAATGGAGAAGTGGAGCGACGGGAATGAGTCCCTGTCATTAAACGCCGGGGAGGAGAAAATGCTTGAGGTTTTAATTACTATTTTCCAAAAGGCTTTCGTGCGTCATTCCCGTTGCTGCTGCGCGGCGTGTTCAGCTTAGAAGTCGGTGATCAGCTGCTTGCTGAACGCAGGGGAATAATGAAGGGTCACTTAATAGGACTAGGTAACGATCGGGCAATGATTATACCCGAGTAGGTACGACGAGCTGGAAAGTTTTGGAGAAGATATGACGGAAATGGTGACTGGGCAGATACTTCATTACAAGCATATAGTTTATTGACGAAACTGTATTAATGTATGTATGTATATACATATATATATATATATATATATATCATATATATATATATATATATATAGACATACATACATACATATATATATATATATATATTATATATATATTATATATTTTGTTATATATATGATATATATATATATATATATATATATATATATGATATATCATATATATATATATAAATATATCTATTATATATATATATAGTATAGAATTACAAAAGCATTCACTAATAGCTAGTGTCTATTTAAATACCTATCAGATAATGAATCAAAAAGTGAATTATCGACAGAAAGAGTTGGAAGATTAGAGACAACCGAAGGACACTGACTCCTTAGGAGGAGTGTCAAACATAGAAATGCAGGATAAATCATTTCTAGAGGGAGTGCTTAAGTTTAGGGAGAGAATAATTGATTTCCAGCTACATAAAACTGTTTTATTTCCTTTGAAAGCTATTTACAAACATCATTATTCCAGTACTTTAAAGTACCGCGTGTGCTAAATGCTAACGCTAACGAGATATATATTATTTACGGTACATTAATCATACAATATAGAATAGAAAAGGTTTGACTTTATTAGAAAATCGTTATGGGATATTTATGACACTCACTAACTAAGTTTACTTTAAGGAGGAAAAGAAGGTCTTGAACAAATTCAAAGACATATAAAACTTTAGTAGCAGTCCAGAGAATGCATTTATCTGGTGAAAAAAGGTGAATTTGTGTGGTTGTTCAGTTCCTCCGGAAACGATCTCTAGCCTAAGACTTTAAAAGTAGCCATTCGCCTTTACTGTCTGTATAGCATGCTGGCAGACCATTCAACTCGTGAAACCCAGTACATTTCTATTTGACATTTTACGCTTGAAAGAAGTTTTCCCTCTTCCATTACTTCTAGTGTTATCTCAGTATACATTTTGAAATTCCAACGCAAGCTATAATACTCTTCACAGCAATGTATGTCTGGATAAATATTTGATTTTTCTTTGACTTTCAAGGCGGTGGAATCAAGTTTCTCTTTCTATTTGCCTTGAGCTCAGTATCTCCAGTTTTTCAGAATCTTCGACCAATTTCCTGAGAATGTGATACCGTATTTTCAGTATCTTCACTTGCCTTTCCTTTCATAAAAGAATGAGTGTTTTCCTTCCTCAGTCGTTCGCTCGTCTGCCATTTTCTTTTTTCTTTTTATCCGGGATTCAGTCTTCGCGTCAAATTTCTGCGAAGCAAGGGCAGAGTTGTTGGTGCTTTGATATATTAAAACTAACCGTCGCAAAATACAAATGAATGCACTACAGTCACTCATATAAGTTCATGGATGTCCGGGTGTTCGAGAGAGATTTCTATTTCACCCCTTTCTGAACGACAGGTGTCCGGGAGTAGGAAACTAGCCAAATGTAGAAAGTTTGGTGTGTGCCAGTCTTACGTCACTATACAGACCCGTTGTCCAGAAACGGGTTGGATAGAATTCAGTTCTATGCCCGGTGATGTCCCTGAACTTATATGAGTGACTGTAGTGCATTCATTTGTATTTTGCGACGGTTAGTTTTAATATATCAAAGCACCAACAACTCTGCCCTTGCTTCGCAGAAATTTGACGCGAAGACTGAATCCCGGATAAAAAGAAAACAGAAAATGGCAGACGAGCGAACGACTGAGGAAGGAAAACACTCATTCTTTTATGAAAGGAA
Source organism: Macrobrachium nipponense (assembly GCF_015104395.2). Lineage (NCBI taxonomy): Eukaryota > Metazoa > Arthropoda > Malacostraca > Decapoda > Palaemonidae > Macrobrachium > Macrobrachium nipponense. The sequence goes on from NC_061109.1 coordinate 75,300,941, forward strand.
AGGCAAGTGAAGATACTGAAAATACGGTATCACATTCTCAGGAAATTGGTCGAAGATTCTGAAAAACTGGAGATACTGAGCTCAAGGCAAATAGAAAGAGAAACTTGATTCCACCGCCTTGAAAGTCAAAGAAAAATCAAATATTTATCCAGACATACATTGCTGTGAAGAGTATTATAGCTTGCGTTGGAATTTCAAAATGTATACTGAGATAACACTAGAAGTATTGGAAAAGGGAAAACTTCTTTCAAGCGTAAAATGACAAATAGAAATGTAATGGGTTTCACGATACGTATTTGCCTCGCTCTACGAATTGGACAGAAAAGGTATTAACGGAATTAAAGTGAGAAAAAGATCCGAAGGTTAACAAGAATGGGGGTTTTAAACCTCACAGTTACACGACGACAGATAAAAGTGGAAATGAAAACCGGGTGAGACAGACGATCGTATATCTAAGGGAGAGAGAGAGAGAGAGAGAGAGAGAGAGAGAGAGAGACGGGGTGGGGGGACCTTTGTTAGTTCTCTAAATATAAAAAGTGGTTTGACAAAAAGTAGTAAATGAACTTTGAGGTCATGTACAGAGAGAGAGAGAGAGAGAGAGAGAGAGAGAGAGAGAGAGAGAGAGAGTCTGGTAGTTTTGTAAATATGAAAAACGACATGGAGATGTAGTGAATGAGCTTTGAGATCATGACTACAGAGAGAGAGAGAGGAAGGGGGAGAGAGAGAGAGACGAGAGAGAGAGAGAGGAGAGAGAGAGAGAGAGAGGGCAGGGGTGGGGGGGGGAGGAGGCGCGCTTAAGGTAGCGATTATAAGTACGTGCCATTAGTTGGAAGAATAGAAATAGTAAATAAAAAAAAGCTTGAGAAACAGTAGCAAACTTCAGAAGTAGCAACTGGGTTGGAGTAAGTAGGGCACTGGGTTGAGTATTAGAGAAAGATCTTGATATGTTTTCGAAAATCTAAACTAATCTGACATCATTCATTAACCTCCCGTGTGTAATACGTAAAACATGAAAGAAACAATGGCTAAAATAGCATATGATTATAAACAAACTTTTAAGAAATGTCTTTTAATCCATAACGGAACTTATTTTGGATATTGCGCCCTAATTATATTCCAGGTATCGAAGAAAACTATTAAAAGAAAAATGAAAAGCAAACATTAGCGACGTTCGTTAAAGATTTTAGCGTCAAGACGGGCTCCGCCTTTATCTTCGCCTGATGCTGCCTGCCTCTGCTGCTTCTCCCCCCCCCCCCCCCCCACCCCCTCCCCACCCAACCCCCTCTACAGGTACTCTGCAGCTCCCGGGAGTCCGTACCTGTATTCTATGCAATATCGCAACAGCCCGTAGGAAGATCAAGTAGGATAGCAGCCAGAAATATAAACAGAGGAGATGAAATTTACCTAAATGGGCAGTTCACCACTACCTTCTTTTCAGAAGTTTACCTCGTCACATTTTATTTATAACCAATTAGATGGACTGAAGATGAACCCATGATAGGGTTCAAAAGCTTTCTTTTTATACATTTCTATAAAGTTTCACATTCCATCATTGATGTATTGTTGTGGACATTATACAAAAAAAATCCTATTGATAAAAAGGTTAAGGTTTAAGAGAGTAGCGTTTATTCAGTTTTAAGGTTATGAGATGAGCCCAAAAACACATTGTGTCAATTACAGGACATGCAAAAATCTTAAGAGATATAGAACTGAACATAAGCGTCAACGGAAGCAAGTTTGAGCAAAATTTTTAGTAAAAGATGTACCCAAAATGTGAGTAAATCTTAGATTAAAAGTCGCTGTGGGCAATACAAGGGCATTTAGATAATTAACCATATTTATCTATCTTTATAAGTGTGTAAATATATATGTATATATATATATATATATATATTATATATATATATATATAATATATATATATATATATATTACATATATATATATATATATATATATATATATATATATATATATATACATATATATATATATATATAATACATAATATATACTATAATATATAATATATATATATATATATATATATATAATATATATATATATATATATGTATATATGGTATATATATATATATATATATATATATATATATATATATATATATTATGGCTTGTGCCTTGTATGATAAGGCGCCCTATGAGGTTAATGTTAGACTAGCGATAATCTATACGCTAAGTCGGTTGGTATTGCACTTCCATCTTCAATGGAGTGTCTGGGGTTTTGTAGATCACTTACGAAGTCGGTATTATCTTTACGACGATGTGTTAAACTCATGGTTCGGTGAGGTTCTTGTAGAAAACACTAAGTATAAAAATAGATATAATTTCTTCTGAAGTTTTACATGGTGAAGATCAGGTATGATTGTACAAGTCTTCTAATAACGATAGCTTGATCGCTTCTGCCAATGATGATGGCTAATCCTATTCCTCTACATGATAAAGCTTAGGTAAAGAGGTACAGGTCTTCTAATGACGATAGCTAACTCTGTTCTGCCTGTCTACCATCTCTGTTACAAGTTATGAAGGAACAGACAGTAGTTCGAACATATGAACATACTATCAGATGACATAGTTTCATACGAACACACAATCGAATGAGACCACGCTACAGATCACGTAGGCCGTTTGAATAATAGGTCGGGGTAGTTGTCTCAAGCAGGGAGCTTGGACTAATGTTTATAAACAATTGAATGACTACAGGTGACGACATGTTATCTTAGCCTACTTTTATTGTATACGTATCTTTAGCGTCTCTAGTCTGATCACATTCCTGCAAGCAATCTGGTTGACCTCTTTAGTTTTAGACTTTATATATATGGACTAACATTCCATATTTTATTATGTAAACACTTACATTAGCTCGGTCAGCTACAAAAAACCAACCACGAATATTACTCAAACTTGACTTGCTATTTGACTTATAGGAGTGTGATACAGACACTATGTGAATATATATATATATATATTAGTAAATAAAAATTCATGGTGTACATGAATTGATTCAAGTAATAAAATATAAAACATTGATATTGGTAAATAATAGTGATCACGGATATATAATGATACAGTTTTTCACTTCATCTCATTAAGATACATATGCTACAGAAAATACTAATGTACTCTGATAATTGCATAGAATGAAGATTAACATGATAAAAATCATATTTTAAACTGATAAAAAATTTCATATATGAATTGATAAAATTATTAATGTTTATGCTGATTGATTCGTTGATTTTATGCTAAATGTTATATATCTTGATTCATTAATCAAATATACTAACTCATATATAACTTGCAGATATTGGTAAGAAAAAAACAAAGGTAAACAGATTGATTATAGGCTACCTGATTTGTTTATAGATAGTATATGGATTCATATAATTATGATTAATATATGTGCACTTTAAATAGATTCCTATTGCGTACCACGCAAAGATATATTTAGATTCTGTTATTTATGATCATTTATATAAGAGATTCCTATTGCGTTACACGCAAAGATATATTTCGACTCTCTTAGTTTATGATCAATTATATATAAGAGATTCCTATTGCGTACACGCAAAGATATATTTAGATTCTGTTATTATGATCATTTATATATATAGGATACATGATACTTTATATATATAGGATACATGACCGAGGTTATACTACTACACTTTTAACTAGCTTTCGAACAACTTTTCGTCCATTACACAGTTCCAGACAACCACCTTTAGCCAAATGAAACGGCCTTTTTCAATGGTTAAAACAAGGGGAAAATTTGCCTGGGCGGGTCCAACGTTCCATTTTGCGCTCATACTTATTCTCTGCATCCTAAGCTACACGATTACGTTCGCGATGAATAAAAAAAACATCCCCAGCACGAGTCCTTCGCCAGCAAGTAGAGTTGAATATCCTTCGGGTCGTAATTGTCGGAAGTATGTCCCTTTTGTAGTCGAATTCCGACAGCCGCTGGAGCGTTCCGCATGAAAACGAGATTAACGACGAGATACGGTGTCGGTCGAAGAAGTCCATGAAATTCCTTTCACATTGTAGGCGGTTGTTTCGAAGTTGCGATGTGAAATTCTCGTACTGCAGGATACTGTAACCAGGTTCCATTAATCAGCCTGCAAGTTAAATTATACTTGTCACAAGGGCAAAGTAAATTCAGACGACATCCAAATACAGGGGAGGGGAGAGAGCTATTTAGACCAGACTTAACCCACATGAATTCGCTGATATTTTTGGAATTCAAAAGAGTCCGCTGTACAAACTTTTTTGTTTTTTATCCATGGCATTAACAATGAGTGAACCTATCCAGGTCTATGATGACTTGTAAAAATATCCAGAATTATAAAAAATAAATAGATATCATTACGAATCTCAAAGAAAAATTCGATATTACTGGTAGTAAGTACTAGACAAAGAAGTGGAAAATGGAGCTATTTGGAAGATTGCCAGGCAGCATAAGAGTCAAAGAGAAGATTAATCATGATTCTATGTGCCCTAACAAAAGTTTCATATTCAATTTTCTCGTGCGCATCCTCTGAGGTTAACTTATTAATAGGTAGGAGATGCAACGAAAAACCCACTATGTAACTAATTTCTATATAAACTTTGGGTTTTCCAAGAAAATGTGACATTTTCCCTTGAATGTTTTACTTGAATTGTAATAGGCTAATGTTGCAAGTAAATATTTCATATATACATATTCCGTTACTTCTAAATGTCTATGAGGTTCAGAAAAAAAAATTAATTCATTTTGTTGTTATAGAAATTCTATTTGCTTATATTGTTCATTAATTTAAAATGATTACAAGTCCTTAACTAATTGCATTACACACACGGATAAGAATATGTTTATGTGGCCTGTCATGTGACCTATGAACCACATGTGAAGTTCATGAACTAAGCATTCCTTTCTCCAGTCAATCTGCTTTTGCAAGCAGAGACGACACACAGATGAAGCCTGTGTAAGCAGATTATTGAGGTTAAAAGGAACAAATGCTGATACGGCAATGATGACGTCGTCACTTGGCAGGAGATTGCTCTCAGCCAGCTAAGAGTTACGTTACTTGCTGTAAGAGATACGACTTTAGTATTTTTTAAATGATATTTTAGTGTTTTAATTCTCCACCCGCATGAGAAGAATGTCTGAAAAAAAAAAACAACAGTACCAAAATTGAACAATATATTAGTTTCATGTTGGCATTATGTTAAATAAATATTCCTTATTCAAACTATAGAAAAAGGTTTCCATACAAATTCTATATATATTATTAGCCCTGTATAAGATTCATATAGGATTATTCCATAGATAACATTTCACTTCTAGATTCCTGACTTTAAAATCTCTTTTATTTTATTTTATTTATTTTATTTATTATTAGTTATTTATTTATTTATTTATTTAATTTTTTTTTTTTTTTCATTGACTACGAATATAAATTACCGGACAGACAATATGTCAGTAGGTTTTGATATGTGTTTGAACTTTTAGCTTATTTGTCATTACTAAAGCGTTAAGTTAGAGTTCAAATCTTTACGTATATATATTTTTTGGATATTTAATGGTTACGTTTTTGCTTATTGATATTATCGTGATTCCTTTTTTTATTATAATTTGTAACCCTTCCGACTTCTTACGGAGTGTATTATATTGACTCCACTTGTATCCATATTTATTTTATTTTTTTATATTTATTTATTTATATATTTTTTTATATATCTTTGATAAATTAATGGTTGGCTTGAATATGTGGAAAAGTGTTCTAGCGGCGTACAAAGGTAGCGTGGCCGAAATATTAGGGCTTGTGCCTTGTATGATAAGGCGCCCTATGAGGTAATGTTAGACTAGCGATAATCTATACGCTAAGTCGGTTGGTATTGCACTTCCATCTTCTTACGGAGTGTATATATGACTCCACTTGTATCCATATTTATTTTATTATTTTTTTATATTTATTTATTTATATATTTTTTTATATATCTTTGATAAATTAATGGTTGGCTTGAATATGTGGAAAAGTGTTCTAGCGGCGTACCGTTATAAGGCTACTTGCGGCATCAATTCTAGATACAAGATATCAATGATAAAGGTATTTAAAAACCGCGAGAACCGCTATAATCCAGTTCGGATCCAACATCACGAGTTGTAACTCGTAAGACATTGACACTTCCTATTTAATTATCCGTTATTCTACCAAACCGATTGACTCTGGGTGATAAAATATATTATTGGTTTTCTTAATGGAAAGGAATTCACACAACGTGTTAAGGAGATTATTATTGATTTACACCACCCGAGTCACAGATTATTATGTGTTGAATTCCATATTTACTGATTTAGCACTCATAAATATTCCTAACGCACTCAATGCGGTGTTTGTTTTTAGTGCTATTAATTCTATATAACGTGTCAAGGAACTATTAACACTAAGAAGTGTTTATTCCCTCTGTCAGACTCGTAATTCTGTAATAATTCTACGTATATTCTTTCAAGGATTGATTTGGCACAGGATAGGCTCCTCAACTGACAGGTGTCTTAGTGTGTCCCCTTGTCTTCATGACACGTGTTACAATCAGTTTATGTGCTTTTTATACTGTAAGCATTGTAGGCCAGTAAAATAGTGATTTGGCTTTCTGTGACATACTATGGAACCCTGGATGACGGAATGCAACCAGTTATGACGATTGGTATGAAAGAGATTATTATTACTACCTGGTCGTAGTCATCTGCTGTGTTCTTCGGGTTTTCCTCGTCACGGACCTACATATAATGCTACATTTGATTACATTATTCTGATACACATACCTTAAGTATACTTTTGCTTTAGGGTTTCTGCTCGAAGTGTGTATTGTTTTTGCTTAGCCGCTGACCCTGTTTCCGTTTCGAAGTGTTTATTGTTTGGGTTATGTCTGTGACGCTTGCTTTGTTCAGTTTGTAACAGTTCTGCGCTCCAACCCAGATATTCAATGCTCGCGAATCTCTTGGGTTAAGGAATTTTCTTGTTTAGATACGGTTTTAACAATAGGTACGGATGTTTCTATATCTTTTAGTCCAATTAAATGGTTCTTTGCTGTATGGTGCGGGATTGCGGGATAATGCGTCAGCTATGATATTTGCTTTTCCCAGGTAGATATCTTATCTTGGCTCCAAAGACCTGAATGATCATTTGTCACCGAGTTCCCTTTGGACTGTGATTAAAGCCTTTGAAAAAACTCGGTAAAGGAGGACTCATGTTCAGTAAGGACTTTATCAGGATAGCCATAGATTATGAACTTAAAATATATCTAGTGAGTTAAACCAGATACCTAGCCCTTCCTTGCCTATTACTGCATATTTACTTTCAGAGGGCTTTAGTTTACGTGAATAAAAAGCTATAGGGAAGAACTGTTTATCATATTACTGAAGTAGTATCCCTCTTACCCCTTGGTCTGAGGCGTCTGTTGCAATAAAAAAAAAAATTCCTTATTTAAATCAGGGATTTTTAAGTTAGGTAAGCTGCATTTTCCGCTTTTAAGATATCGAACGCCTGTTGATGCTTTTCAGACCAATAAATCTACGCTCTTCTTCGTAAGATCTGTTAAAGGAGCTGTCATGATTGAAGAGTTACATATTTACATACGATTGTAATACCCACTACAGCGCAAAAGTGCTGTATCCCCCTTTTACGTTAATAAGTACCGGAAAGTTATGAATAGCCGACACCTTACCATGGACTACTTTTAAGACCTTGACCAGACACATAAAACCTAGATAAACATGTTTCGGTTTTTTAAAAAACTCACATTTAGATATTTTACTCTGAGATTATTTGTCTTTGTGTCTCTGTAGCACTAGCTCTACTTTATGTGAATGTACTTCTAAGGTATTAGAAAAGATTACAAGATCATCCATATAGGCATGTAGGGTATCCCCTAAAAGTCTCCAAACACTATATTGTAATTGGGGCGCAACGTAAGCCGGAGGCATACGTAAAAAATTGATAATGTCCCCTGAGTGTGCTGAAAACGGAGTATGAGGTACAATCACTTTGGTAATGGTATCAGGTAAAAGCCTTTAAGTAAGTCCAAGTAGGTGAAAAAAAAATTATTCTAACCTAACAGAGATAAGATGTCGTCGGTACATCGCACTGGAAATTATCAGGAGTCGTTTCCTTGTTTAAGCGACAGAAATCTACGCAGATACGCAAGTCCGATCTTTTATGGC
>NC_061109.1:75316663-75319163 GCF_015104395.2 Macrobrachium nipponense
TTATAAAGGGGAAGATTTGGTGATTATTGAAAGTCTTAGTCGAAAAATAATTCAAATCTATAACAGGCGGCATAAAAAAATGCCCGAGAAGTTGAAATCTTAGCATCTTCAAAACACACACACACACACGCACACACACACAAATTAAGGAACCTTCGAGCTGACTGCAGCAAAATTCTTCGAGGAAAAGACGGATTAGAGGCTGGTAATGAGGACTTAGAAAGATGCAAAGGATAATGCCACTCCAAAGGATATCAGGATAAATGAGATTTGCGGACAAAATGGGCTTGAGTCGCTCGTAAATGTCGAGGGATTTGGTCTTGCATCAGTTATTTCATGATGTACTAAATATCGCCACAGTGCATTTTCATATATAATCACATATGCATTTTTTTTAGCGTATATGCTTTTCAATATGCCTAGATCACTATATTTGTTTCTCCTATTAATATTCAATTATGCAATTGAAATTTTACCCTACAATGTCTAAAAGAGACAACGCTTCATTTTTCTTGTTAGTTTTTGAATCTCTTGTTGTCGAGTATAGATACCACACTAATTTTTCTTTCTTTTTTTCAAGAAACCAAAAGTCTTCCAGTAAGAAAATAATAACTGTTGTATATTTCTAACTCAATTTGACAGTTTCATTTTGTCAGACTTTTTAAAACAGAATTCGTAATAGTCTGAATTTGCAGTATTGGTACGTGGAACAAAGTTTGCAAAGGTAAATAACAATTATTTTCTGAAGCGTACTTTCTATTTGGGATTGCTCAGTCATGAATGGGAATGCTTAGTCATGATATCCGAAAGGTTGCCACATTTTATCAATTATTACTGTAATATAAGCACGAAGACAAAAAAAGAAAACCGTTTTAAATACAGGCCAATTCCTATAAAAGGGTTTGGTAGTGGAGGTTTATAATCATCTGAAATATTATGCAATCATAAGTTACTCTACTCTCGTCACCTAAATACGCTTGTAGTTTATCCTATATTTCATTTATTAAAGTGTCCAAAGATTGCCCGGTTTGCAAGCGAGACCGCAGAGTCAAATCATCCAGAATATAATTCGTAGCCTTCCTTTATTGTATTTGCTGTAGCTATAGTAGTGACAACTACCACGTAGCCTTCCCCCTTTTGTATTTTCTGTAGCTGTAGCAGTGCTAAACATCACGCAGCGAAACGCGAAGCTTTGTTAAGTACAGGCGTCGCATGATAGGCGCGTAATTAATATAATGGAAGCTTACACACTATCGGAACTATCCGGGTCACGAAAAAACTAGATTACATGTTTTGATTACAATCAACTAAAAAGCCCTTTCATGACACCCGAAAAATACAATAAATCTATCCTTTTTTATCTTTTTTTTTAGGTCTGAACAACAGACAATTAGTCGTCCCATTTTTCACTGCTGATTGTTAACCGTTGCGACTTTTTAGGTAAATCGCGTATAATACTTCTGAAATCCGGACGGTAATAAAAATTCGGATAATGGTCCGGATTATCGCAGGGTAATTTTACAGTAAGAGAGAGAGAGAGAGAGAGAGAGAGAGAGAGAGAGACCAAATATATATGTCCACTCATCTCAGAAGTCAGTAAGAGATAGACTTTATTTTCATTTTATATTTACATTTACTTTCGGCTGCAAAACGAGAGAAAGAGAGAGACAAAGAGAGAGAGAGAGAGAGAGAGAGAGAGAGAGAGAGAGAGAGAGAGAGAAAGTAAATATATATGTCAATTAACCTCAGAAATCGGTAATAGATAGATTTTTATTGCATTTCTTATTTACATATTTAGTCTTAATAATGAAATAAGGAAACGATTCTTTTTTATACCGATAAAAATTAGTAACCGATTCCCATTTATTTTGACTTACGGCTGTGCAGAACGAGAGAGAGAGAGTTTACAGGCAATCCTTAAAAAATGTCAAACATCAAATGAAAAATAGGTCATTTTTTTTTTCTGATAATTCTTCGTTTCGAGATCAGGGTGATATCAAGACAGGAACATCTCGGCAAACTTGTTCATGACAAATACATGTCACAGCAAAGCTTTAGATATCGGAATTATAATCCATCTCGCCCTTCGCCAACAGGAACCCTCGAATAATCATCGCCGTAGAAATGAAGTGAATTCTAAATACATTCCATTTAACCCCGTTTGCCGTAGCAGCCTTCAATTTGTGCATTATATTCAAAACACGATCATTCAAATAGCGCTCCAGACGCGCAAAGCGAACGCATGCTTGATTGTTCATTGCGTTTCGTATAAGCATCTTTGCAGATGAAAACATCTTCTGAATATATCACGTGCAAATGCATTTATAGAGGGGGTGAAATATGTTAGGTGCATGAAAATGATGATGTGTTCCGACGCTGCTCTTTATTGGTATGCATATGTATTTATATGTATATATATATATATATATATATATATATATATATATATATATATATCTATTTATACATATTATTTTCGTACCTTGTTTACTACACATAA
>NC_061109.1:75329163-75341663 GCF_015104395.2 Macrobrachium nipponense
TGTAATTTTGATACGAGTATGTGTGGGATAGTCAAAAGTAATTCAAACTTTCTTTAACATTTCATCAAAAGGCAGCTACTTAGTACTATATTCGTTACAAACTGTACTTCATAATGGAATCCTACATTACCGGCAGTTCATGACAAAGTATGCTCCATAAGTGATCTACTTTAATATTAATGGTTTTTAAGAAATAATCCAAAAACATGTTACAATTAGATACTAAATTTCTTAAAACATATTAAATTACATGATATTTACTTTTTATTATGAGAAAGAACTTTAATTTTTTTTATTTTCTCAATTTCCTGTTTTCTGAAATGCTAGCTTTTTAATAAGATTATTATATATATATATCATAATATATATATATATATATATATATATATATTATATATATATATATATATATATTCAGTACGTGTATTATATTTGCATATTCATTTGAGGGATTAATGATTTATATTCCCGAGGCCTAAAGCGCTTGTATCCTGTAAATCCTTCAGGGTTAGACTTGTTTCTCTTTCACACAAAACAGATTATGCTGAAGTATCTTTCTTTGTCATTCAAAGAGGATTGTCATATTAGCTCGGGAAAGTCGATAATCTAAGTTCAAATAAATTGAAATAATATTTCATAATGATTAAGTAATTAAATGGAGTACTTTCTGTATTAAGCTGAGATTCATAGTTGCAACATTCTCTCTGGAACCTTTGAAGCTTTGTAGACCGTTATAATTCTCTAGTGACTGATTGACTGAAATAATATTCAGTTATTTGGTATCAAGCAGTAGGTATTTACATTAGATTTAGAAATTTACTTAAACTGGCAGTTTCTCCGTAACAGGCAATCTAACTTTGGGAATGTGAGTATATCTTTGTTCTCAATGAACTTCTCTTTGTTTTCAGTAAAATATATATTTTTTTTTTTATCGAGCTTTACTTTTTTATAAATGTCGGTGCCTTTTGCCATTTACCAGATTCATCATCATCTCGATATAAATCTAAACTGAATTGCTCATAATAACATTGAACAATTTACAACATTTTTAATTTTTCTAAACGAACACATACAATTTTACTTTTTTCGTAACTCACAGAACCTTGTTTCTTCTAAATACAGGTCTGTCACACACTTCGTGCTAAAGGCCAGCCCTGAGCTCTCTCTCTCTCTCTCTCTCTCTCTCTCTCTCTCTCTCTCTCTCTCTCTTTTCATTTTAATTTTCTGCGGCCTAGGCGAAATGAAAGGTTTAAGTCTCCACTCCGCGGCCCTTTGCACTTCAAAAGAAATTATCACTAGTTGAAAAAAAATCTTCGCGTGTGAACAATTTACAAATTACTATCTTTGCAAAAATTCAAATGTCTCTAAATTTGTTTTGATGTGTTGATTTGAATGATGATCATTATGTCTTCAATGTATATGTTACTATAAAAAACAAAAGTTATATATTTACTGAAAGGTATTAATACGAATGAATGACTTAACACCAAAATTCTACGGTAAAAGAATGTCTGTCAGGCATAGCAAAATATAACCTGGGTTTCAAAATCAGTTTTAATAGAAAAAAATACTTTATTTACTTTTACAAAGTCCTTTTTTCATTTTAAATTTAAATGCAATGTTGATGTACTCTATGAAATTGTGACACATCATGAAAATTTCTCTCTCTCTCTTCTCTCTCTCTCTCTCTCTCTCTCTCTCTCTCTCTCTCTCTCTCTCTTCTCTTCCCCCCGCCTCACGATCGGTCCTATGTTAAATTATTCCACTGCATAAAATGTTCATACATCGGTGTGCTATATGGCATCCAATTTCCTGTTCTGCAATATACTTCCTATGTATTGCAGAAACGAATTTCACTTGTCGTGATCAGTATATGGGATTAATTTATCTAGATAAACTACATAATAACCAGACAGGCATAAAAAGATATGCACACCCATATACATACAAACACAAACACACACACATACACACGCACACACACACACACCCACAAACACACACTCACACACCACACACACACACATATATATATATATATATATCATTTAAATATATATATATAGATATATAATATATATATATATAGATATATATATATAATATATATAGATATACACACATAACACATAGATATATAATATATCTCTATATTATATATATATATATATATATATATATAATACATATTATACATACAAATATATATTACAAGTAATCTTCTTAGGCGAAGATATATTAATTCAATTGTAGTCCAAATAGGAAAGTGAATAGAGTTTTCCTTTCCTTAGAAATACCCAACAGTTTACTAAGTGAAAAAAGAGGGACTACAATTGAAGATATATATATATATATATATATATATATATATATATACATATATGTGTATATATAATATATATATATATATATATCTATATATATATATATATATATATATATATATATAACAGTACATTTGTTACAAACAAAATGCTATTTAACAACATGCATAAAATCAAAGCCCACTCTGTTCCTCTTGACTATTAGTGTTTGATATTTCTTTCTTATGCAAATGAACTGAGCGAAACTCTCTTCTTCCCTTCCCCTGTTAACGGTCGTTAACCCCGAATGGCTTACATTTTACCCCCGTTCAGTTCGTGAATTTTCATGGTTTTAGATTTTGGTGCGTTTACTATAAATACGTATATATATATATATATATATATATATATATATATATATATATATATATAATATATATATATATATGTGTGTGTGTGTGTGTGTGTGTGTGTGTGTGTGTGTGTGTATGTGTATACGTATTAATATGCAGTTACATATATTCATATATATGTAATAAATATTGTGTATTATTATAAGTAATAAATATATATATAATATATATATATTATATATACTATATATATATATTTACTTTTATATATTTATACAAACATATATATGGATATATAAATAAGTTAATAAATAAAAACTTATATATATAAATATATATATATATATATATAATTATAAGTATAAAAAAGCATATGTGAAAACCTAATCCAAAGTTTCAATAGAGTGAAATGTTTTCAACATGGGAATGGTTTCTTATAAAGTAATCTTCATCTCTCTCAAATGAAGGAGATTTAGACACAAGGCCAGAATAGTGAAAAGAAAGATCGTAAGAAAACAGGACCTTATATATAAAGGATCTATGAAATCTTCTGTTAATTTGAAATGATATATCAGTGAATAAAATTGACAGTAAAACCCATGCGCAGGTTACAAAAATAAGTAATAAAGAAACACTTATAATAAGTCTAAGATGCAGCAAAGAGAGGCTGTAATACTTCTGCTCTATTAAAACGTAACTCATGGGAAAAAAACGAACCACTTCTAAACATTTACATTACAGCCTTTTCAGTGAAGAGACAATGGCTGTTATATCAAAATATACTACGGAAGTATATAGACAGCCTTCAGAGATAGCCATTTTGATCAAGAATGAGAGGTTGGAGACTGACTTGATCTGATTACTCTTTGTTATGAATAAGAAGCTTATGGCCGTTGCCAGAGGGAAATGTTTCTTGTAAGAATATGAATATTGTGTGGGTTTTTCTTACATAAGTTATTCGACGAAAGCATATTATCTCGTTCTAAAAAGTATTCGTGTGAGGATTTTGAGAAATATTTCTAACATATCTACTGGTCTGTTATTTAGAATGTTTAACAGACACACTATACCATTTGTATATATGTATGTGTATGTATATTATATTATATATATATATAAATATATATATATATATATTTATATATTATATATATCTATACATATATATATAATATATATATATATATATTATATATATATATATGATATCTGTATATATATATATGATTTATGATATATATATATATATATATATATATATATATATATATATATATATATATATATATTATATAAACTGTAGCAAATAATATGAAAGTAAACAATTACTGATTCCATTACCCACGAGGTGATAAACAATTTTACTATATTATGTTTGAAGAAAGACTTTTTAAACAAACACATGTCAGGGGATTACGCTATCATCTCAGTCTTACAGGGATATGTGAGAGAGAGAGAGAGAGAGAGAGAGAGAGAGAGAGAGAGAGAGAGAGAGAGAGAGAGAGAGAGAGAGAGAAGCTTATGGTGCAATACTTCCGTCCTATCAAGAAATCTATCTTCTTACTGTTATAACGCGATGTTTTAATAATAATTTTGATTAATCATGATCTTGAATTTTGTATACATTAACTTCTTTTCCTTTCTTATTCGATTTTATCTAACGAGTATTGTTTTTGTGTCTGGTTTCTCCTCCAACTCTCCCTTTCTTTCATGACCTCTTCTTCTCCCTTCTAGTCCAACAATTCCTTTCAGATTATACACCTTTTCTACCGGGAGGTAAACCTTTATTGACATCCAGGATTCCCTCGAGGACAGACTTCTCACAGAATTCTATCAGACATGTCAAATCCTCTCACTATTTTATCAGTTCCTCTCTTCTTGCGTTCCTCTCCGTATATTTTCCATTTTACTACTGAGAAACTAGTACCTTTCCCGAGTTTGTTAGTTTGTTTGTTTGTATGGTGTTTTAACGTTGCAGTGGTTATTCAGCAAAGGGACCAACGGCTTTACGTGACTTCCGAACCAGGTCGAGAGTGAACTTCCGTCACCAGATATACACATCTCTCACTCCTCAATGGAATACCCGAGAATCGAACTCACGGTCACCGCGTGCTACGGCGGCTGTATTGTATTCTTACAAAACACGTCATCATTTTTTTTTTTTTACCTTATCCCCAAAAAACTCTAAATGTCAGGTTTTAATTTCCAATTTGGCTGTATCTGATACATCTTAAAGAAATGTTTATCACATATAAAAACCTGTAATTTTATATAATCAGCTATTTCACTTGAGGAACGAAAATCAAACGAGGAAAATTTGTAAATAATAATCCAAAGACGTTATAAATCGAAGATTTTTTTTTTTTTTAATTATGCGTTCATATCTTCAGACTTCCCACTTTCCATGACTTATTCTTTTTTTTTCTAATCTAAGGTCACGAGTTTTATTCTTTGCATTTTTTACACACACACACATATACTATATATATATATATATCTATATATATATATATATATATATATAATATATATTATATATATATATAGTATATGTGTGTGTGTGTGTAAAAAATGCAAAGAATAAAACTCGTGACCTTATATTAGAAAAAAAAAGAATAAGTCATGGAAAGTGGGAAGTCTGAAGATATGAACGCATCATTTAAAAAGAAATCTTCGATTTATAACGTCTTTGGATTATTATTTACAAATTTTCCTCGATTCATTTTCGTTCCTCAAGTGAAATAGCTGATTATATAAAATTACATATATATATATTTATATATATATATATATATATATATATATATATATATATATATATATATGAAGAAATGTGTAGCAACATATTTGTAGCACCACTGAAAATCCACAAGAGAATTGGCAGTGTCCAAAGAAACGGTTCCCTGCATACATACATACATACATACATACATACATACATACATACATACATACATACATACATACATACATACATATGAGAATGCAAACGACATTTTCCAATGAATATTCACCCCCAAATATCGAGAGTAACACACGAAGGACTTTCGCATTTAGACGTCCATTTCATATAAATGGACATTTTCCGAAACATTTGGGATGTTTTGGTCTTCGTTGCCGTCTCTCTCTCTCTTCTTTCTTTCTCTCTCTCTCTCTCTCTCTCGCTCGTCTCTCTCTCTCCTCTCCTCTCTCTCTCTGAGGTTTATAAAATACCTTACTTAATTTTGATACTTAAAAAAGTCTTCTAAATCATAACTCTCGTAACGGTCCAGGTGAGGAGTGGGTGGGTTTGAGAGTGAGTGGGGGTGAGGAGAATGTAGGGTGTGGGGAGTGGCTAGGGCTGGGGATAGTTAGGGCTGGGGATGGGTAGGGCTGGGGAATAGGTAGGTGTGGGGAGTGGTGCTGCTGGGAAGTGGATGGGATGGTGATCGGCTAGGTGGGGAGTGGGTAAATGTGGGAGTGGTTGGGCTGGGGTGATGGGTAGTGGTGGGGATTAGGTATGGGTGGGAAGCGGTGCTGCTGGGGAGTGGTTGGGGTGGGGAGTGGGTAGGGGTGAGAAGTAGTGGGATGGAGAAAGGGTAGGGGTGGGGAGTTGGTAATGGTGGGGAGTGGCTAGGGGTGGGGCTGGGGAGTGGATGGGGGTGGCGATGTAGGGGTAGTGGTATGGTGGGGAGTGAGTAGGGATGGTGAGTGGATGGGGTTGGGTGGAAGGGAAGGGTGGGGAATATCTTGGCAATAACCACAGGTAGAGGCGGAGTTCAGATAAAACCAGAAGAAATTCTTCATATCTGGGGAAGGAGGGTTCAGTAAAAACAGAGTCCGAGCTCGATATGAGGGAAGTGAAAAAAAAAAAAAAAAAAAAAATATCCCACAGCTGACCTTCCTCAGCAGCCCACTATCGTGCGTTTTTGTTTTTTTTTTTTTTGTTGGTGTGTGGGAGGGGGCTAATTTTTTTACATATCTTCTAATAATGTAATATGAATCGGGTTTTTTTTTTTCACAGCGGCTTTCATGAAAACCTTTATACATTTACTTTTCCTTGAGTATCATCAAGATAAGTATCAAAATTCTCACCTATTGCCCAAAAAATAATCATAATGATAAATAAGTAAATAAATAAATAAATAAATAAAATGGTCGGTAGTTTAACGTGGCGGTATATGAAATTTCTTGAGTTTCACTTGGCCCTTATTTGATAATGTTTGGAAAAGTGCATATACATTCTAACCATATTTAGTAAAGGAGATGTTTAAACAAATTTTACAATGGTAAACTTAAGTTGAATAACGAATTTGTGCTATGGTGACGGTTCACCCCAACAAGTTGCTTTTAATTGACAAAATAATCCTATGGCTAATAAGAAGAAAAGCGTCAATGTATTCCAGGTTTAAGTGTAGGATGTAGTTGGATCGCTTCCTTATATATTATAATCTACTTTTTTGTGGTGAATCATGAGTGAAACTATTTTCTAAGATACGTACTATTAAACTGAACAAAACACTAACAAAACCACGCGATCTTTAATTATACAGAAGGCGTTACCGACCTCCAGCTTACTCGGGGTGCATGCTAAAATCTACAGTCAAATAGCGGTTTGGTTCACATACGAAAATAAAAATAAAAATGCTATATTTTATTAGAAATAATTGATCTGTACTGTTTAACATCCACATCGTTTACCTTTTTACATTTTCTTTCTAATAAGTATCTTTAACTCAACGTCAAGCACCTTTTCAGAGCTTTTTAGGCTTCCTTGCACATCCCCCTCCCCCCAACAAAAACAAAATCAGTGAACAAACAGGAACAAGAAGAAGAAGAAGAAGAACGACAAAATAGTTTGCAGGCTTGCTCCCCGATTAAGCGAAAATTTGATCTTATAAAAAAAAATATTAGCGGACGTTTCTGCTAATCGTGTAATTTGCAATAGAATAATTCCATTAACATAATACGCCATCCCGACAACATAAAAAGCTCGTTGACACGACGGTTAACTCAACCCCTGATCTAATTATATTTCTCTCCTCGTTTCACGCTGGCTTGGGTACGGGAGAGACTTTCACTGTATTTGCCTTTTATTGTGAACTTAAAGAGAATGGCATATCTCCAACTCATCTAAGGCGTCTTGTGAGGTGAATCTCTTTTATGATAATTACGTTGATCAACATGAATTTTATGTCAGATGCCATCATTAGCCAACTATACAGAAAATACAGGGGGTCCATAAAGTCCCAGTACCATTACAAGTATTTATTGCTTGTAATGGTACTGGGACTTTATGGACACCCTGTATATTTGTAAACTGTAATGATAAACTTCAAAGTAAGTTTTGTTGTATAATTCTTAGGTTACTTTATAGTAAAACTAACTAATTATAACGCAATAACATAGCAGGATGCAAAAGAAAGATTCGTTTCCTGCTTATAGATAGCTTATATTCTGCCGCACAAATTCCCCAGTAAGCAGTTCTAGTTTCAGTTGACTGGCCATACTCTCTAAAAGCTTCCCAAAGTCTGTCAAAATCTGGTGCTGCCAAACTTGTATAGTTTTCAACAAATCTAGAAACCTATATTGTGCTACTGGTATACCGGCACCTTTGCGCCGTTACCAGATTCATAACTTTCGTTCATAATTACTCAGGTGAGGATTATGCAATTTATCTGTTTTGTAATTCCTTACAACATACCTCCTGCTAAAGTTTCATGGATGGAAATTTTAGTTTGTTACTTGATGACAGCCGTGGTGTATAAATTATGTTTACAGTCATTTATTTTAAAAAGTCTACGTATCATTAAGATACCCTGCAACAATTATATGTGACATAAAGCGTCCAACTACTTTACTTTTCTCTCTGATGCAAAAGGCAGCTATAGTAGATTCACATCACCCGTGTATCTGATGCCTAGGCCAGTCCCTTACGACGCTCCTGATTGGCTGTTGATAAGCCAGTCACAGGGCTGGAAACTCTCAGTCTCTCTCGAGAGTTCACATAGGCAGAATGTATGTTCTACCCCTCCTGAGGGATACGTCTTTCAAAAGTATCCCTCGGGAGAAGTGGAGCATACATCCTGCCTATCTGAACTCTCGAGAGAGACTGAGAATTTCCAGCCTTGTGATTGGTTTATCAATAGCCAATCAGGAGCGTCGTAAGGGACTGGTCTAGGCTTCAGATGCACGGGTGATGTGAATCTACTATAGTAAGGAATTACTTCTTTTCAGTGATGAGTAATCAATACAGAGGCTTCTGGCAACGTCCTTGCAGCCAGAAATTGCATTTTTCCCCCACCGTGTTCTTGCTCTAATTCCAACTCACTGAGCAACTCCAATATTTCCCTTGGGTTTTGGTCGCAACGATGCAAGTTTGGAAATTTCACTCGGTGGCTTAGTTCCCTTACTTAAAAAATGAAGTTTTTTTCAGATTGTAAATTTGTAGCACAATGGAGGTTACAATGGACAAGAGGAAATCCGAAAGAAAATAGAATTGGTTTCATTATTGTGCAAAAGAACTTCCAATTTTGATGGATTTTTCTTTATGAAATTACTCCCTTGACTGCCAAAAGCCTTTCATCGGTTTCTGCAACTTTCCACCTCAGTCGCTAATTATCACTACCATACGCAATAGCCCAACATCACTTATCCTGTCCAAGATAACCAATTTTT
The DNA here is from genome assembly GCF_015104395.2 of Macrobrachium nipponense. Lineage (NCBI taxonomy): Eukaryota > Metazoa > Arthropoda > Malacostraca > Decapoda > Palaemonidae > Macrobrachium > Macrobrachium nipponense. Next base: position 75,338,477 of record NC_061109.1, read on the forward strand.
TTTTTTTTTTTTTTTTTTGCTATCACAAGCTTGCACCAGTTTCTATCGTCCTCTCCTGACTTCCCTATTACATCAACAATGAAGAATATTAAACCTTCATGACGGTAACTTGCCCTCGTTTGAGGGATTTATACTTGCGTGTGTGTGTGTGTGTGTGTGCGTCCTCTCAATTTTAGGTGTTTATGACGTTAGAAAAAACGACTGAGAAAATATATAAATTTTACAAGGGAAATGTTGAAGTTACTCAATGAGTTGGAAATAGAGCAAGAAGAACACGGTGGGAAAAAAATGCAATAAAAACCTAAAGATTTCAAATCTCTCTCTCTCTCTCTCTCTCTCTCTCTCTCTCTCTCTCTCTCTCTCTCTCTCTCTCTCTCTCATTTCCTGTTACTCGGCAATTTATCACTCACCTTGAGTTACCAAATTTCCTGAGAGAGAGAGAGAGAGAGAGAGAGAGAGAGAGAGAGAGAGAGAGAGCAGGAGAAAAATTGTCATCAATGGTGTTGACAAACTGCTGTGACGAATCAGAATAAAAGAGTATTGATGGGCTCACTAACGATCGAAAAGGCCCTCGAAAATCAACATAACGGAAGTAATTAGACTTGTTCCAGCCTCTCAGCTGCCAACAAGCGCTGCTAAATTCAGCTATAGTAGATTTACATCAACCGTTCATTTGATGTCTAGGCCAGTCCCTTACGACTCTTGATTGCCTGTTGATAAACCAATCACAGGGCTGGAAACTCTCAGTCTCTCTCGAGAGAGTTCACGTCAGTAGGATCTATGTTCCATCTCTCCTGAGGCATACGTCTTTCAAAAGTATCCCTCAGGAAAGTTGAAACATACATCCTGCTTATGTGAACTTTCTCGAGAGACTGAGATTTTCCAGCCCTGTGATTGGCTTATCAACAGCCAATCAGGAGCGCCATAAGGGACTGGCCTAGACACCAAATGCACGGCTGAAGTGAATCTCCTATAGGAGAAAGGTGTGGAAAAGATTGGGAAGTATGAGAGTTCTCTCAAAAGCAACATTAATTACAAGCTCGCTGGAGGAGAGGACAGTCTATGAAGGATAACTGATGCTTTGTCGCGGAAGCACCAAGCGAGGAAAGAGACAAACAACTTCCGGTGTAAGTTACAAGGAGTTACAAGAAGTTACAAGGATTAGTATGTCTCAAAGACTTGGTAGTCCATCCTAAGAGGAGACATCGTGTGCTCACTTACCCCTAGGAGCAGGTTTCCCTGTTCATTCACAGTGTCCTAACAATTCTGTCTAGCTTTCTTTTAAACACTTCCACACTGTTGTTTACAACTTCTGGTGGCAGTTTATTCCACGTGTCACATATCTTGTATGTAAAGAAGTTCCCAAAATGGGATGTGTTGTTTTCTTCAGTTCTAGTTTCCATCTATTTTTTCTCGTCTGGTTTTCTGTTAATGTAAATAGGTTACTGTTATTGAAGGGAAAAGTGAAAGACCGGGAAATTGAAAGCTAAATTTAACTTTTGGGCGAAGAAAATGTGTCTGCAAAAACTGGCTTATTATATTTCTTGAGACCAGATGAAATACCAAATGGTACAGACTGAGGTCCTTGCTTGAATATGCCAAAAAATAGCGTTATCCCAAACTTTATCAACAAAATGGTAATGCTACAACAATGATTATTTTAACAAAGCAAATGTCAAGGGTAATATCTGTTTTAATTTTGAAAAAAGGCCAATATGAACTCCTCATGAAAAATGTAAAAAGGATTAATCTGTTCCCTAACCTGCTTTTATATTCTGTAAAACTAATGACGTTAATTTCATAAGCTCTTGGTTTAAGAAATTTACTAGCTGTATAATATTTTTGTAGCTGAATATTACGCAAGGCAGGAAAGCGGGTGAGAAAGTGAACCAATTGATAATTATAAAACAAATAGAGAAGACAGTAAAAACATAAATACTTCTCCTTCATTTATATCCTAGCTTTTGAGTGAAAGTCTCATATTTCATTTATTAATAACGAAAGCAAATGAAACAAAGCTGGAAAGCGCACGAGTTTTAATTATAACAAGTTTTTAAGTTGGACATGTGAACAAACGCTGTAAAAGGTGGCGTAATACAATACAGTTAACTCCCAGGCATATCCCCCACCCACACAAACATTTTTATATATCTATATATATATAATATATATATGTGTGTGTGTGTGTGTGTGTGTGTGTGTGTGTGTGTGTGTGCGTGTCCATCTGTATACATGCATATATTTAAAGAAATACAATATATATATATATGTGTGTGTGTGTGTGTGTGTATGTATATATATATATATAGATATATATATATATATATATATATATATATATATATATATATATATATATATATAAATGTTTGTGGGTAGGGGATATGCCCAAGGGAGTCAACTGTGATGTATTAACGCCACCTTTGACAGCGTTTGTATATATATATATATATATATATAATATATTATATATATATATATATACTTATATATATATATATATATATATAATATATATATATATGGTATATATATGTATATATGTATATATATATATATAGTATTATATATATATATTATATATATATTGTATATCTTTAAATATATGCATGTATACAAATAATACAGATATACATGCACGCATATATGTATATGTGAGTGTGTCTTTTGATTCCTTGTGAGAACGTGCAGTGGGATTTGATTTTTCAGGTACACAAATTTTACAAGAACAGAAAATTAGTTCTTTAACGGCAATACATAAACAAAGAAGGACTCTCTAGTGTTGATTGGTTGCCATGGAAACCGATGTTTATACATGGAGTCACTCCGTCAAACAAGGGTACTGGAATAACATCAAGAATAAATAAAAGTCCTTGTTGGTGTAACTCGTTAAACTACTCAAAACCGCAGCACGCCTATAGAAGTGTATGTTTTACTATTTTTATTTAATCACTCATAAAATATAAGAGGAAGGGTTCTCTGTACAACAGAAAAACAACAGTAACTTAAAGATTGGCTAAAACATACCTAATTAAAAACTAATTTAAATATTTATCAAAAGGTTAAACGGTCACCTTTCAGAGGAAATAAATACGAAATAAAGTGTTATATACAGGGAAATACTGAATTCCATTTTCGTAAAATTATATATTTTTACATCTTTCAGCAATGGCAAGAAATCCTACCT
>NC_061109.1:75347699-75362699 GCF_015104395.2 Macrobrachium nipponense
GACTTAAGAATTAAGAAATTTTACAATTTAAAAAATATTTACACTTTATACAAAATTAAAAAATAAAAAAATAAAAAAAACCTAAATGCAAACAGACAGAATGAAATAAATAGACCGCTACCTTTCAGGACGGAACCAAGGACCTAATGACATAAAAAACAGAGACAGGGGCACACTCAAGACAGGTACAGTGTTGTGGAGGTAGTTTGATTGTTAAAGGAGGAACAAGCTTCTTAATATATAAACGATTCGGCTATTTGCTAATTGATGAGGTGAGGTGGCTCTGGAGAGAATTTTTAAAATGGTTATATTCAATATCTTTTTTACATTTTTTGGCATGATCGCGTATATTAGAAAATTCAGGATTAGTTTAATTTATTGCCTGTTCTGTAACTAACTCCCCCCGATGACAATCAATTCTAACTTTTAGTAGGCGACGAGAGCCCCCACATATTTCCCACCTTACATTTGGGGCAAGTATATAAATAAACGACATTGGAAGTCATCAAGGAGCTTAGTCTGTCTTTTATGTTTAAAAAAGCGAAGCAAAACAATGGTTAACGGGTTCTTTTGGTATAATTCTACTGTTAACTGCCGGAAGTGTTCGGTGAATAAGGTCATTTAACTGAACATAAAAGGACTTATCATGAATAAAAGGAATACTTGAAGTAAAATGCTAACTTGGGTACAGTAGGAATATTACAGGAAACTTACGAGATTAAGAAAATTATACAATTGTTTTAAAAAAAAGCTTGGATGGGTAGCAATTTTCTAAAAAATAATTTTGGAGAAATGAGATTTCTTGGTGGAAACCAGACCAAGTGGAGGATAAAGTATAGGCCCTGTGGAAGAGAGTACTTAAGGAGTTTAGTTTGAAATTATGTCATTAGGTCCTTGGTTCCCGTCCTGAAAGGTAGCGGTCTATTTATTTCATTCTGTCTGTTGCATTTTAGGTTTTTTTTATTTTTTTAATTTTTTTAATTTTTGTATAAAGTGTAAATATTTTTTAAATTGTAAATTTCTTAATTAACTTAAGTCTTTTTATATATTATAATTACATTTTTCAGCTTTGAAATGAGGCTGTGTCCTCGAAACGTCAGCTCGTTTAATAAATGGACAATTACTGGTACATGACGTCTCCTTCAGCTCCTTGTTGTATATATATATATATAGTATATATATATATATATAGTATATATATATATATATATATATATATGACTTGAAAACCAGGTGTTGTTCGCCTATCTAAATTTTGACATAACAGTCCTGTTACCCAATGAATACCCTAAGGTTCACGTCTCCGTTGTGTCCGGTAAATTATGTATATATATATATATATATTATATATATATATATATATATATATATATATATATATATATATATATATGATGCGTGTATTTCTGTGTAAGAAATTAAGAAAGCGGTCACACACACACACACACACACACACACACACACACACACACACACACGACACACACACAGAGCAGGAGAGAGAGGGAGGGAGGTAATAGCCAAATTTAATTTGTCGATAATAATGTTCGGGCCAATGAATAACTCACGTCTGAAAATTCATGATATATATATATAAATATATATATATATATATATATATATATATATATATATATATATATTTATATACTTATATATATATGTATATATTTATATATATATATATATCAATAATAATCATGAATTTTCAGGACGTGAGTTATTCATTGGCCCGAACATTATTATCGACAAATTAATTTGGCTATTACCTCCCTCCCTCTCTCTCTCTCGCTCTGTGTGTGTGTGTGTGTGTGTGTGTGTGTGTGTGTGTGTGTGTGTGTGTGTGTTTGTGTGACCGCTTTCTTTTTTCTCGAAAAATATTTGGAAATTTTCTCCTGAAAAAGACAGAAATATCGAGGCCATTTCTCGTAGGGCTCTCCAAAATGCAAAGCGTGATATTCCATTCAGTCACGCGCGAAAGAAGTCTCCAGGCATCGTGGGCGAAAATGAAATAAGAAAATAAATCGTTAGATATTGGGGATTTTTCATTCCACTTGAATCTGGCTTCTAGACGTTCGGATGTGATAATATAGTTTGATTGCTGTACTTCGTATTGGATATTATTTCCCGTGTGTTAGTATTTACACCATTTCTTGGATGTGTCCTATGGCATCATTGCAATTATTTCCTTAAATAAATAAATAGATATAATATTTATATTATATATATATATATATATATAGATATATATATATATATACATATAATTACATACATGAATATATATACATAGTATATATATATATATATATATATATATATATATATATATATATATATATATATATACATATATATATACATCTTTTTATTTTTATATTTTCTTTTTATTCATTAAATTCTATTCATTTACGTATATATTTATTTATGTGACCCTTAACGGCAATTTCATTGCATGACGAAGTCCCACGTAATAAACTCAATGAAAACTTCTGTTGTAGAACAAACTATGTACTTTTCAGAGAATATGAAACGATCGATCGTCATTTAAGTTCCATCCTTAACTTCCCTTGTTCTCCTTATTACAATATTAGGCACAACTACGAGATCCTTCCTTCGACAATTACCCTCTCACCGAGCCTCGTCCCTCTTATCAAGCTTCCCATCCTCTTTTCCTCTTCAGGATTCCAGTCTTCGACTCATGTCTACGGTTTTCAGCTTTCTTCACTTTCGGTCTGCTTGAAAGCAGAATTTCTTCTGCTTTTCTTTTTCATACTGCTTCCACAAGATTGGCTATTTCAAAAACACCTTTACCAATTATGTTTTTCCCTTTGCTTTCATTCTTTGTCACTGGAGAATTCTGCTCTTCTATACATCGCTGATCTGTCGTCTTTTCTTGGGTTATTACAGAAGATAAAACAGTTTTGAAGGCAACACAGTTGTGAAGACAATGCCCGTAGAGCTACACATATTCTTATACCAAAGGTTATTCAGTTTTCTCTCCAATAAATACAAGCTCTTTATCGCAATACCAACAACAAAGCAATTCACTTTTATTGCACTTTTATTATGGCTTCTCATGTCATGTGAAAAGGCTGATTGATAAACAAGTCTTAGACCAGACAGAATAATGAGACTGATATAAAAGTGAACTAAATTTATCTCATACTTTTCTTTACATAAAGATCCCATTTTAAAATTTGTTGTTGTCACTCGATAAATAGATAGGCAAGGTAATTTTCATGGTTGATTATGTATGATATATATAAATATAATTATATATATATATATATTATATATATAGTATTATATAATATCTATATATATAGATATGCGTGTGTGTGTGTGTGTGTGTATGTATATATAATCGGATGCCTCTGTTTTGCCACTTGTGTTTCGTCAGCATTCTGAATTATAGCAAGACCTTTATGAGAGATAATACAAATCAAATGACTTGAACTAAAAATAGTAAATTGTATTAAATATTCATAGAGATGAAAATCAATCGTTTTTTAATCCTTCCTTTTAAAGCTTTATATAACAAAAGTATATATACACTACTCTTCAGAATATTAATCACATAGTAAAGATGTTTCTTCAATTGTTCTCTATTCTATACGAGATGAGATCAAAATTAATGACGTTATTCAGTAATTAGATTTTTATGGAGTTTCTTGATATTCTTTTCTTTTACGGTACATTACAGAAACAGACCTTTATGCAACCACTCACGTGACAAAGAAAAGAAGCACATTGAAACACATATTTGATGTAGAAATAACTGACATTTCAATAAAAGCATCAAACAGTCCAGCACTGTTGGAACAATCCAATCTATGATTTTCACTCCACCATTTTATGCGGTTTTAGTCCTTACATATTTACTGAAGGCCGAAAATAAAAGGCTAAATCAGTAGCTCATGTGGTATGAGTTACCAGAAGTGAAAGGTTACATGAACTTGCTATCCTACCAGTTTCGTAATGGAGTCCCTCCCCCGCCTTTTTTTTTTTTTTTTTTTTTTTTTTTTTTTTTTTTTTTTTTTTTTTTTTTTTTTTTTTTTTTTTTTTTTTTTTTTTTTTTTTTTTTTTTTTTTTTTTTTTGAAGGCTGAGATCATTGCGTGATAAACATCCCAATCAAAATTGAACTCGAAACTCCAGAGATAGATCGAACTTATCAAAACCACCATTTTTTTTATATATAATATTCTTTGACAACCGAATTTCTCTACAACTTTGATCGAGAATCTAGCGTGCTAAGACTGAAATCTTGGACGTCTCTGATTTTCTAAACGATTTTCTAAACAACGAAGGATCTGGACGAAAAGGATGAACCAGAATTCTGTCAAAAAGATTACATAGCATGTTTGAAGCCTTGCTACTACACGGAAGCCTTTCAAGCAAAATTGAAAATGATAGAGAACGGCTAACAAAAATGGAGTTCAGGTTGTCGCCAATAATAATTTTCAAGTCACAGTGAATCATTATTTCATTTAAAGTTTACTTCTGGTAAAAAAAAAATCCTACTTCTACTGGGAAAGGCTTGAATAATAATAATAATAATAATAATAATAATAATAATAATAATAATAATAATAATAATAATAATAATCTTACTATAATGGGAGTTATGTCTGTCCGTTCGTCTGTCATTCAATCACGGTCAAACGGCTGGTCCGATGGGCATGAAACTTGGCAGGAATATAGTGGGGACCCTTGAGATGGGTTATAATTGGGTTTCATCCTGCCGCCCCCGCCCCCCTAATTTGCTAGTAATAATGATAATAGCCCGTAAAATACATTCCAGCCCAGTGCTTAGAATATTTTTCCCTTCACGGTACTTCATTACTTTATTTATATATTTAGTATAAAACACATTATACCCTACTGACAAAAGGTTGTGAATATAACTAATAATAATAATAATAATAATAATAATAATAATAATAATAATAATAATAATAATAATAATAATAATAATAATAATAATAATGGTTTTCATACATGGGATAAGATGCTTCAATTCACTCATATCAAGGAATTGAAGAAGCAAAATATTAAATCTAAAGACGAATATGAATGAGACCAGATTCCAGACGTCAAAACTGATGAATGAGAGATCCCTTTCAAAGGGCATCAAATAATTAAAGCAGCGTGTTCCAAAAAGGACCTTGCATAAAACATATTTTGCAGGACGGAGTGTAATGCGGATGGGAAATGTTTATAACGTTTAATAATGAACCTCAGTCACTGCTTATAGACGAGGTAAACATTAAAATTCATAATTAATCTCTTGTACATTACTGCTACACTAAAATGAATTCTCAGTTGGTTTTATAATTTTCTGGGTACTATCTGACGAACATCAAACCTCAGTGACCTCTTCTAGACGAGTTTAAATGTTAATTTACTATTAATATTTACCTTATTAACTTATTCAGCAGATGTATGCATAATTGATTGATTGATTCCGAGCTATCTGGCGTCACAACTACCAGGGTAACCGACGCCGATCGTATGCATAAATGATTACTGCTACACTAAAATAAGTTCATTTTTATGCGCATATCATTTTCATTAGCCTCTGACCGATGCTCTGAATATTAAAGCTTTGGGAAAGGAATCGCATAAAATGGTTGGGAGTCTTTCTGAATCCCTTTTTCTGCCCTTTAGCTACTCCGCATTTCAGATGAGATATGGCCATCAAATTTTCAACCATGTCACAAGGAATTTTCTCATGTTCAGACCGAAGTAGAGTTCGTTATGAGAATAGAAATCCCCTTTTTTTCTATATTTATTTAGAGATGACATATTCCATTTGAAACTTTTTTAAAAAAGAAAAAATAACAACGTTATTGATCAGGACTTATGGGAAGGTTTTTTTTTAGCATAATAACTATTAATCATATTATTATTCACTGCTACCAGATACGCATATGCTTGAGAGTTGCATAGATTAGACCCTGTTATGAGATTGAGAATACGATTCTATTGTTTTTAACCTGCAAATTATTGGGTATTTTACGCCACTTCAAAGGCAGTGTATCGATATGTATTTTTACTAATATTACTGAATTCAATGACGTACCTATTAACATACTCATTAAGGGGTGGAAATTGTGTACTAACATAAAGGTTTTTATTTACGAAACTACGTGACACTCCCACAGAAGTTTAAGTTTCATAATACATGGTTACCATAAAACAAATCTTCTCAGGACAGTCAGAGACAATCAGGCAAACAGAGGTGAACAGAAATACTGATTATGGTAGGCATATATACATTCAAAATGCTCAAGATAAAAACGATTAAAAGGGTAAAACGATTTTGGTGAGTAAGTAGGATTTATAGAATAACTTGCTGAGAACATTTAAACAAGGATCGAGTGATTGAAAAGTCACAAGGACATTATACATAGGTGAATAATTCAAGGATAAAAAAAAGATGTCAAGAATGGCTGAATATTACAGTAATAATTTGAGATAATGAAGAGAAGCTGCAAAATCAACTGAAAACAAAAGCGAAAGTCGAGAGCAAATATGAACAACTGTAACTTAGAATTGTAAATGGAACGAAGGATGTTGGAAATAAATAATTATAAAATAGAAAAGTAATGAACTGGAAAAATCCTAATTATGAGTTACGAAAGAAGAAAACATAAAAAGGTATATGAAGCGAAAAATTCAGATAAAAATGAACAGAAAAGAGAAGAAGAAATATTGAAATGGATTGTCTCACGTTCATGAATATCTCATGGCAAGGATGGCAATATGTAGAATGAAAATGCAGGTTTTCAATGACAAGAAATCCGCGAGAGACGAGTTTGATAAAATCTTTAATTTCCAAACAGAGATCAGTTAGAGAGACATCAAAAGGGTTGATGAATAAGGAGGGACATTATCATCGAAAAATCACCTAAGTCATAATTGCAAACAGAAAAACAAAAAATGATCAATACCATTGACGGTCCGTATATAAAAGATGTAGAGGATTATAGTAGGCAATAATGGTAATTAAGGCTTCGTATTGATTTAAAAGTGCTCTGAACTCTAGACTTGAATTATCTAGGGTATCTATTTAACTCCTGTATATTACATCTTCATATTAATACATTTTCGACCATGGAAAGTAAGTTTTGTTTGCATGATTTTATTGACTGAAGGATCTTCAGTGGTCATGATTTACAGAGGTATATTCGTGAAAATTTCAGTTTCCTTCACCCGTCGTAGAAGCAACAGCAAAACGAAGAGTGTATTACACCGCGTACTGTATTCATCATTGGCAACGGCTTGAATAATAAACGCATCAGGACAATTGGCGTCGAATCACGAACACAGCTGAAATACCTTTCGCGTCTGTTTCAAGAAAACGTCAGGGAGGAAATTAAAAGGTTGCAATGTCTGACAAAAAAAAACGCTTTGTTTCCTCGTCAAGGGACGATCTCAAATTGAACATAATATCATGAAATTCTGAAATATTTGATGGATGCTTAAAAATATCCTCATTGCTGTATGTTATTTCAGCCAAATATTCAGAATGAATAAGTTCATTGCTTGGGATACATACTACAACATTTGAATTTACCACGCGCAATAGTATATATTCCTCGTTGGACAGGTGGTATTCGCGCCCGTCTACCAATCCACTGGTCCGAACGAAGTTCAATTCCCGGCTCTGCCATCGCGGAATCAGAGGAATTCATTTCTAGTGATAGAAATTCATTTCTCGATATAATGTGGCTCGGATTCCACAATAAACTGTAGGTCCGTTGCTAAGTAACCAATTGGTTCCTAGCCACGTAAAAATATCTAATCCTTCGGGCCAGCCCTAGGAGAGCTGTTAATCAGCTCAGTGAGCAATAACTTGAAACACAGAACTGTTTTTTTCGCATATTGCATTCAAGCTTTGCAAAGATGCTAAATTGTATCTAAATTTCTTAAGAGAATTTCTAACTCTCTGGAGTTCAACTTTTACAAATTTTGAATATTTTTCGTTTCTCTTTAAATCTTCTATTAAAAATCATTATAGACCATAGACTATAAACAAGTTACAGGAAAAGGCGATAGATCAATAAATATTAGGGAATTTTAAATAAAACCTATATACATCTGAAATGCAAGGGACGTCTGCGGAGAGAAGGAACTAATTCGCAGCGCGCTTAAATATTTAGAGATCAGAAGATTCCACAACTGCACTATTGGCAGACTGTCCCACATTTAAGTTGTAGCCAACATAAAGCCTCTAGAAAATTATACGTTGTGTTAGCTGTTAATGAGAATGGGTGAGGGGAAGTTGACAAAGGTTTAGAATAATATATTTTCTTAATTTGTTTCATGATAATTTCATGGAATATTTATTATTAAAGGTTGTGTCACTCAACCGTAAGGATGAATAAGTATTTTCGACCGTTAGCGATTAATTTGAAGCTCTGAGTTCTGATCTTTGGTTCTAAATTTCCCTTGAGGAATTTTGTGAAAAAAATCGATATTACCTCCATTTTCACATAGTTTCACTGATTTCCTCAGGGTATTTATATTTTTCAAGTAGTTTTTAGTATTTCTTTCAAGCATAATGATTGCTAAGCGCATATTATTATTATTATTATGTGTGTGTGCGCTGCGTTCGCGCGCGCGTGTGTTCATCTATTTAAATATTTCATGCAAATCCAGGACATGAAGGTTCAATATGTGTGTTCGACTACAAAAAAAAAAAAAATTACTAATCTCTCTCTCTCTCTCTCTCTCTCTCCTCTCTCTCTCTCTCTCTCTCTCTCTCCCTTTTTTTTCCAGTCGTTAAATAAAGCAGATTCAGAATCCCTTTGCGTTGCTCCTGCTAAGCGATTCCATTCCCAGTACAACTTTTACCGAGCGAAGGCGGCCAACGAACCACCCACTTTTTTTCGCTCGCCGGCCACATCAACCGCAGATGTTATTCGCTCTACTGCGCACATTTTACACTAACGTTTTTTTGCGTGAGAAGAGCCAGCTGGGGCTGGAGGTTAATGCACATTAGTTGCGAAGCTGGAGCTGCCGGTCGTAATCATAATGATAACGGCATTAAAAAAAATAAGAAGAAATATCCAAGGAAAGGAAGCCATAACAATAAAGGATCTGATGAACCCGCGAATCCAATTTGATAACTATGGTTGTTATAGAAATACGTATACGTAGTTCGGTGGGGTTGGCCCAACTGCCAAGCGCCTCATTTTGCGAGGAAATGCTTCTTTCTTTCTTTCTTTCTCTCTTTACAAGGAGATAAGATTTGTCAGCTTTACTAAAGTGGGTACTTTCCTTGCAGAAGGATGGGGCGACGTAATATCGTTTCCTTGTGACGTCATCTTTCTAACTACTATTTGCAGGCCTTTCCCGTTGCATATTCTGGGAATTATTTTATGTTGTATATCTTATTCTTCCTTCTCTGGTGAATCATTTATGTCCAAGCGGGCGTCAGAAATCTGAGAATGGTTCCTAACATTGGATGATTCGGGATTAGACAAACTGGAACCTATGGGAGCAGAAACGGACTTTGAGAATCCTCCTCGTACATCCAGAGTAGGTTCCGAGATTACATCTGGGACAAGTTTATCATTTATTTATAAGTAACGTTGGATGTGCAGGAAGAGCTCAGTCTATCCTTCACTCTGAAAAGCGAACGTATATTTAGAGGATTTCGTGTGGTCAACTTCAAATTAACAGATGGCAATTCATGATGAGTTAAATTCATACAATTATTTTTAAAAGTTTTGCCGTGAATGAAAGGGAACTTGGCATAGATAGGTACATAATTTGTGGCCGGAATATGATTTATGCGGTTAGAAGCTTACGGGCTCTGGAAATGGAAAGAAAGTAGCAAAGGACTCTACTTCTTTATGAAAAGCTGACCAGGAGGAAATTAGAGAATACGCCCTGTGGAGGAGGGTGGAGAGAGAATTCAACTTGAAACTGAAATTACACGAGCTATAAAAATTGGTGCCCAACCTTGTAAAAATATTTTTCCTATGAACGTATGAATTTAACTCATCATGAATTACCAGCTGGAAATCTGAAGGTGACCCCAAGAAATCCTCTAGATATACGTTCTCTTTTCAGAGTGAAGGATAGACTGAGCACTTCCTTGACATCCAACATTATTTATAAATAGATAAATAAATATACCTGTCCCAGATATAGTCTGGGAACTTACGTTGGATGTACGAGGAGGCTTCTCAAGGTCCGTTTCTGCTCCCATCAAGGTGTCAGCTTTAGGATTGGTTGCAGGTTGTCCAATCCCGAATCATCCAATGTTCGGAACCATTCTCAGATTTGTGGTGCCCGCTTAGACATAAATGATTTTAAGACGACGCGTTGATGGTGTCGAAGTCGCTTTTTATAAAAACTAAATTACCAACACTAAACATCCAATCGTCGTCCACACAACTGTTCATGGCATAAACGCCTGTTTGTATACTCTCCAAGTACACTTTGGTATGTTTATTTTCTCCCTGACTTTTTAGTCACTTTTTAGCTCTTACCTTGTTGGGTGGTTCTTTCAAGTTCTTGTTTTAATTTTTGTATATGTAAATGTCAAAATATTTGTTAATGCGCATAAGTGATGTTTTAGTATTCATAGTCTGTAATTTTGCAGCCTTGAGGATGCATCATCGCGTGATGTGAAAACGTTGGCATTATAACCTTGATGCTTGTGAAACACATGCCTTTACCTCTTCAACCTGAGATGTTAGTCGGGTCTGCTTCCCCTACGAAGTGATCCACTCTATCTGACACCACTGTCTAGTTGTTGTAATTCAAACAAGATGAATATGTTGGAAATGCAATATCTCAAGGGTATCTAAACCAGCTTCGTAAGCTAATATTTCTATTGCAGTTTTCATAATTCTACATTTCATTTCGGCTGTGGATGATATAGGAGCCGCTTCCAATTCTACTTAGTGATGCAAATCACATTATATATTACGGAAGAGTGATCAGGAGATATTATTGATTCCAAAGGTGTCATCACTCTCCCGTTGGCGTTTCACTTACAGAGGTAAAAATGAGTGGAGATTGGCCTCGCCTCTGATTTATGGTTTCATTATCTAACTTTCGCCCGCCTCCCCCCCCCCCCCCCTTCAAACTTTGCAAAGATTGATCCCATACATTATGTCCTGTCATCAGCTAGGGAAAGGGGTGGAGTGTGGGGACAGGGGCCTGTTATTTGGGGATTAGAACTCAGAAAGAGTTACATCTCATAATTAATTGGATATTGACAAGACTTGTAGATAAGTTAGACATTTCTTTTTGACATTTCAAGTTGCTGTTTAAACAGATTTAAATCAGTCTATAACGCTATTCCACCGGGAGTTAATTCCAGCAATTAGGAAACGTTGGGACTGGTTAGTATATGGATGGGTAACTGCCAAATAAGGTTAGACGTCATTTATAGATTGATAAGGGTAAACGTGAGGCCTGCAGATTCGTCCCACAAAGAAATGCTGAAAAAAATCATGGTATTGCTTCCTAGAGCCTCCCCCTCTATGGTAGTTGAGTTGAGTTGAGTTGAATATAGAATTTAGGCCAAAGGCCAAACACTGGGACCTCTGAGGTCATTCACCGCTGAAATGTAAATTGACAGTAAAAGATTTGAAAGGTGTAACAGGAAGAAGACCTCGCAATTGTACTATGAATCAGGTGTTAGGAGAGGGTAGAAAGCAAAGATAAAGAAAGAGAATATGAAAAGAGGTACAGTTAAAGGAACGAAATGGGTTGCAGCTAGGTCTACGGTAGTAACAGGCGCCTGGTACGAAAAGTATGATGATATGATATAGATCAATTAAATCACGCGGAATGTTAAGGGAACATGAATTCTTGTAAAGTACATTTATATCGCATCCTGAAACCACATGAGAATCGCTGTTTTATATCTGTCCGTTACAGAGCTCGTCAGTCGAAGTTTTGGTGTCAGAATTGTTAGGGGAAATTTCACATCCTGGTAGAATTTCCAGATAGTTTCCGAAGTGGAAAAAGAAAACAATCAATGGACTCTCTTGCAAATCAGTTTTTATTTTATTTTTTGTTTCCCCTTAGAAAATTCCATTCGTCCTTTTTATTTATCTCTAACACAAATAAATATTCATATGACTTTTAAAATTGAAAACCTTACGGATACTAATGTAGCACTTTGATAAATATCACTAGAAATGTTTTGCAGCATTCAAGTTTCAAAAATCTCAGTTATCACGATTATGGCTGATGAAATTCCTTAAGGCTCTGTTAATTAATATTGTACCTGGGTATTTACGTTCTGAATTACTTGAATGCGTTAACTGGATCTTTCCAAGATTACTACCAAGAGGCAGACAGACAGACAGACAGACGGACGGACAGACAGAGACAGACAGACATAAAGCCAGAGAGCTAAGATTTTCAAAAACAAAAGCTAAAGATTAGAAATAGCAGCTTCACAGTTATAATATCTAATTCTTTATCACACAAGTGAGTGAAGTTAAAATATCGTGGATTCTTGTAATACTTGTTTTACTCTTCTTATAATTGAAAAAGCATATTATTCATATATAAAAGTGCAACCGCATACACTGAGAGAGAGAGAGAGAGAGAGAGAGAGTCCACAAATAAGACCTTTACATATGATAGTTGGTTGTTCCTGACCTTGTTTAAGATTTAGCGTTTTGAAACATGCTATAGTACAATGTAACCCTGTTATACGATGTAAAGATTTCAGGAAACCGCTCTTCAATATCAGTTTATAAACACCAGAAACTAGCTTACGGTTTATGATACAATGATAATTAAACACCCTGTTTAATCCATCGGCATATGGTGCTCGTGATCGACAGTCGATATCGACAAGGTATTTATCGAAAACTGTCTTTTCTCCATTTTTTTACGACAAACAAAAGCCTCAGCCGAAGAAGAGAAACAGATGTGAATCCGTCTCAATTCTGTTTTAAGTGAAGGGCGTTATTAATTTATCGCAATCAACGACAGGACTGACGCTCAAGGAGTTTGTGATTTACTGCGCATAATTAAATGTCAACAATTATGCAAATGAGCAGCCTCGAACCCCGCTATCGCTCGCAATACGTCAGTAAATAATGTTTATCGTATTTGAGTAATGACAATAAACTCTAATCAGACGTGGTGTGAGTGTGTGTAGTGGGGGAGGAGGGGGAAGAGTGAAGGGGGGAAATTGGGGGTTGGGGGTTGATCTAAATGTTCGTAAGAGATACCTTATTGTTAGCCTGAACGTACAAAAGCACTTGTGTATTAAGATGATTAATGGGAGGGTCCGTGAATATTAATGACAGGAGACTGGTTTGCACGATTCATTTATATTATTAATGATGTAAGTAGTGCCGGTGCAAGAGGCACTTGAGTTTCTAAGGGACAAATATTATTAAGCTACCCTTCAAATGAAGGCGGTTAATCAATAATACTAGTTGTATTTATAATTCACGAAGGGAATAAATGAGCAGCAGAACGCCATAAGTGAATGGGCAACTGAACTCCATAAATGAATGGGCAACAGAATGCCATAAATGAATGGGCAACCGAACGCCATAGGTGAATGGGAAACAGAGCTCCATAAATGAATGGGGAACAGAACACCATAAATAAATGGGCAACAGATCGCCATGCATGGATGGGCAACAGACAGAACTCCATAAATGACTGGGCAACAGAACTCCATAAAGGAATTGGCAACAGAATACCATAAATGAATGGGAAACAGAATGCCATAAATGAATGGGCACCATAATGCCATAAATGAATGGGCAGCATAACTCCATACATGGATGGGCAACAGACAGAACTCCATAAATGAATGGGCAACAGAACTCCATAAAGGAATTGGCAACAGAATGCCATAAATGAATCAGCAACAGAACTCCATTAATGGTTAATGAAAACGGGAAGCCATAAAGGAATTGGGAAACAGAATGCATTAAATGAATGGCCAGAAACCCCAAAGGAATTGACAACAGAATGCCATAAATGAATGGGCAACAGAATGCCATAAATGAATGGGCAAAAGAACTCCATAAGTGAATGGGCAACAGAATTCCATATATGATTAGGCAACAGAACCCTATAAATGAAAGGGCAACAGAATGCCATAAATGAATGGGCAACAGAATGCCATAAATGGATGGGCAACAGAACTTCTTAAGTAAATGGGCAACAGAACGCTGTAAATGAATAGGCAACAGAACTCCAGAAATGAATGGGCAACAAAACTCCATAAATGAATGGGGAACAGAAGGCCATAAATGGATGGGCAACAGAACTTCTTAAGTAAATGGGCAACAGAATGCCATGAATGAGTAGGCAACAGAACTCCATAAATGAATGGGCAACAAAACTCCATAAATGAATGGGCAACAGAACGCCATAAATGAATAGGCAACAGAACGCCATAAATAGGCTGAGAATTTGCCGATTTCGTTAAGTTTCGTAAATAAATCTAGGAGAAAATGGCTGTGTGATTTTCTTCTTTATTTGAGTAAATGATATTTTTTCTTCGTTTTTACTTGTATACTCATCTAAACAAGCAAGAAGAAAAAATATTCTTTTCAAATCACCAAACAAAGAATAATAATGCTCTCGACAAAGCGAAGAGAGATATATTTTATATGATAGAAACCCTTTGAAGATAGAAGTTTTTTCATAAAAACGAAAAATAAAAATGATTCAGACTCAGCCACTTTATATATGTTTATAAACATATGTAATATATAATATATTATATATATATATTATATATATATATATATATATATATATAAGTATATATCAATATGTAACATATATGTAAGCATATACACGCATATCTATATATATACATATATAAACTATATTTATAGACATACATAAATTTGCTGAGTCTGAATCATTACGTTTTGGTTTTTATGATGAAAAATTTCAAATCTTCAGAGGGTTTCTATTTTTTTATGAAATGTATCTTTCTTCAAGTCTAAGCATGTATATATTATATTATATATATG
>NC_061109.1:75367699-75372699 GCF_015104395.2 Macrobrachium nipponense
TATATATATATATATATATATATATATAGTATATATATATATATATATATATGTGTGTGTATATATATATATATTATATATATATATATATATATATATATATATATATATATATATATATATATAGTATATGTGTGTATATATGTATGTATGTATGCATGGTGGCATGTATGTACGCACACACACACACACACACACACACACACACACACTATATATATATATATATATATAGATATATATATATATATATATATATATATATATATATATGGGGATACAATCCACAATGAAGTAAAATCCTCTTGTAGTTTAAAATATATATTCTTGTACAGGATTAAAGCTTTCGAACATCAAACTGTGGGGATTTTATCCCCATTTACTTAGAGGTACGACATAGTACTTGGCTTCTGCATATATATATATATATATATATATATATATATATATATATATATATATATATATATATATATATATAGATATATATTTTCCTCATTATTCATTTGGTAAACGTGTAACTCGAGCGTCAAGGCAAACAACCAAACCTCTCTCTAAGCGATACCTCTCTCTCTCTCTCTCTCTCTCTCTCTCTCTCTCTCTCTCTCTCTCTCTCAAGCGACCCTCTCTCTCTCTCTCTCTCCGACAAATCTCTTTCTCTTCACTCTTTCTCTCCACTCTAACAGGTAGTCAAAATGAGAGAGTTGCATCATAAAATAAACATTTATTAAGTAACAAAAGATAATGATCCAAGTCTTACTGACTAACTTAAAAAAACCCCAACAGTAAAATGTCTGACAGTATTCAGTCACCAAAAAGTCTATATCCCCATCGGGACTCCCTCTCAGTCCCCCCATTGCCAGAACCGTCTGTTTCAAAGACACGAGAAACACACTCGTAAGTACCCACACAAGTTTAACAATCAAAGATTGAAGATTGGATATCATTATAAAAATGTCAAATAGATAACAAGCCGCTCTTTGGTTAAAACACTTCAACACTCACCCAAGCAGCCGGACTATTCAAAGCACTATATTAAAAAAAAAAAAAAAAAAAAAAAAAAAAACTCCCGGTGAGCACCACGGCATCTCGCCTTTCTTCCAAAGACGCCTCTATCAAAATCCCCCATAGTCTTGGGTATCCAACATTTTCAATAGAAGAGGCGCACACGCACATACGAACGCACACTTCGTTAGCGCCTCACAATAGGAGCTGCATCTAGTTTCACAAAGGCACTTGAGAAGAGAGTTCGTGAACTGAGTACATTGACTTGTCTAACTATGCAGTTTTATCTCACGCCATCCATACAAACCCATTGATCAGCTTCTCGGGTCGTTGCTTCTCCTCTGTTCTTCACATTCCATAGGTCACAGCGAACATATTGGCAACATATTATTAGTCAAAAACCCTAGGCCTTTCACTGCTCGGCCACCTAACTAATGCTAGCTCCCGCCTAGCAAAATAGCTTATATAATATAAAACACATTGGCCGGCTTAAAATAAAATATAAGTAATAACTGCATGTCTCTGGCATTATGAAATAAAGTCTATTACGCTTTTATCTCAAAATAACACTAGAATTTCCTCTCATATGGGATTCTTGAATATCCCTCTTTGTCTGCAACTTGCCGCACAGACAGTAGGAAGACAGAATGCCTCCCTCATTGTAGAAGACTTCTCACGGCTTCTGCAGATCCCCAAAAGACAAGCTGTAGAATTCTGTAGACTCTCGTAATCACCATCGTGGAAACTCTTGTAATCACTACGGACAAAACGACAGCAACCTCTCTGCACGGCTGGTGGACGTCTTGCTAGCGTTGGGAAACGACTTTTTGGTGTGTTAGAATGTCAGTCAAGTCACTGGTCAATATAAGAAAATTAACCCAGACATACTACTTCTATCAAACAATGATCTCAAAAAGTCAGAAATACTAACTGAACGTCTCCCAATTAACTCCCTTTAATATGACTACTAAATCATAAGTCATTATCATAACTCTCAAAGAAAAAAAAAACATCAAGTTCTCCAACTCAGTTCTCCAAACTCACACATCAGCACCCACACAACTCAGAAATCACAGCAACTCCACGGACTTCTGCACTCACATTCCAAACTCGAATGTTATCATAAGTAAAAAAAAGAAAAAAAAAATCGTAATGAGCCCAAGGAAAAAAAAAATCACGTAACAAGCCCAGACCCAAAAAATGTTCTCTCAAACTCTGATATCTGAACAACCCACAAAATCAGCAAAAATCTCCAATGTTTAACAGCAAAACCCCTTTACTGCTCATACAATTAATTACAATAAGACTTAATGTCAAACTCCCATTTACGTAAATAACAACCCCCGATAAATCACATCTCCCGTCCAAAAAGAAATGCTATTTAAGCTCAATCCCCTAATTATATCTCTCGTAGGAAAAGGAAGAAAAAAAAAATAAAGATAACCCCAAGTAGATGTTCCCAATCACAAAATACATAATACACGTATAATATGCATAACCCCCCACGTTTTTCCCAAGAAATGTCCCATGTAAAGTTACGGAATTTCTTGACATCGCAACTTTATTGACTGGAGATGTCCAGAAAGCAAACTCTTACACATGCGCTTTCGTGAAATGCTATTGTCAACATTTCCAGATATTGCAAAAGCTCTGATCTATCACCATCAGAGGAAAAAAGTCAGCACACAGCGCTCATCACATCGCTTGTCAGTAGAAAAATCCACCTGCGGACGTATGCTCGAACAGCAGTATAAAAAATGTCCAGTCAGACACACAAGTTTGGAAACTCATGATTCTATAGAAAAAGGTCTAACTTACACATTTCACAAAATTAACTCCAGGATATGACTAATGTGTTCAAAAATTTGTCTTGAAGACGTATTCTCTCAACATGACACAGCCCAATTATATGCCTCCAAGAATAATACACTTGTGAACATAAAAAATGCACACATCTCCATAGGACTCGTAATGCAGTAATGCCAAAGAGAAAGAACCACAGAAATCTTCTCTTGGCTCAAAAAAAAAAAACTCCATAACCACAAAAAAAAGGGTCACCCGCCAAAGATTAATTCCAACTCCATATATAAATATGTGACACCGCATTAATAAGAACATCACTCTGGTTATAAAAATATTTCCTGCATTTGGTTAATAACCACTCCCCTTATATTTCTCCAATAGCCACATGTTAATAAAAAAAAACACCACTCCAGGAATAAAGAATAATCACCTCTATTCGCAAATACAAAAATATTTACCTCTATTTCCCCAATTACTCCATGTGGAATAAAACAAGGCTCCAAAAAATATATCTCCAAAAAGGAATATCAATAAAATGAAATCCTATCTCCAAAAAAATGTGCACTCAAAGCATCTAACTCACACACTCACAAATATTGCCCCCATAATCTCCAAAAATGTGTCTCCATTTGCAACAAAGATGGCTGCAAAATAATTGAACTAAACATAGCTCATATCACCATTGCAAATATCAAAAATGGCCAAAAATATATCTCCAATATATTATATCTCAAATTATAACTCCAAAATAATATATACCTCCAATTATAACTCTAAATAATATATCTCAATTCTCCAGAGAATAACTCAATGTTATAGTCAAAAACTATAAAACTCTCTCATTAGCATAACTGCTGAAAAAGGCAAAAACTCGGCAAATAAAAACTGTCTAGAAAATTCTAGAAAAAATCACCAATGTGCCACAACTCATTGTAACTGAACTCCCAATACAAAGGGTCTTAGCCAAGACTTCTCCATATGCACTACGACATAGGCCACTAGAAACTTAGCCAAGTTTCCTATCCCTCACAAAGTTGTCACAAATACGACAAAGGTATTGTGCAAGAAAACTCACAATTTCTGGAACACAAATATCCAAAGAAAAAAATGTAGTGCCATTACGTATGCATTCAAAACATGCAAGAATTCTCCCGTAAATTTCTCTACAGCATCAAATAACTGAAACACAAACACGTTCCTGAACAATGACTTTAAGTCATGAACTGAGATATTAAAAATTATTCACACCAACTGGAGAGAAAAAACAAATTCAAATTCACCCTTGGTAAAAAATAAAAAAAAACTTGTCAGCGGTGGCTAACTTCCAAAAAAGGAGAAAAGAAAAATCAACAGCATTGTCAACTATCTCTCGTGACTCACCAGATGTCAAAGATATAAAATGTGTTGTTAGTTCCACCCAAAATTCAAAAAAGATTTCACCACTCTTGATAGCATTACAACACCCACGTATTAGTATACAAAAAATCAGTATCAGAAATATCGTTATCGCAAAATCACCAAAATTTGCTATCATCAAAATCACCAGCATCAGTATAAAAAAATATCACGAATGTCAATGCTTGTCCATTCACCAAGGAATTCAGCACATAACTCAGCAAAAGTTCAGCAAGATTCAACACAATTCACCAAGATTCAGCCAGATTCATCAAGATTCAGCAAGACTCATCCCTAGTGAATCACTGAAATATTCTCAAAAGTTACAAAAACTTTTAACAAATAACTAACCCCAAGATTTCTCCCATATATTTTATTGTAATAATTCTCCATGAATAATTATCTGTAATAATTATAAAATAATCTCCCATGAAATATCTCAAATCTCTCGTAAAACAAGTCTCCCGTAATGATAATTATACTTAAGCAACCCTCCCGTGACACATCTCAAGTATAATAATTATTAATAATAATAATAATTCTCCATAGCAATAATTCTCTTGCAAAGATCTCAAGTAAGGGTGAAATTCAAATAGCATACACAGTAATGCTGAACCTTATGACACACAACACAGACACGACACCATTCACGGCACCGGGCATCACCATACATCACCACTCGGCACCATTTTTAAAGTAATCCCTCCAACACAATAAAATAAAATAATAATAATCTGTCTCCTCATTTTGTGTCTTCCAAGGAATAAGGAAAACATACACCCATACAATGCATTTCA
>NC_061109.1:75377699-75385199 GCF_015104395.2 Macrobrachium nipponense
GTATGGAGGAGCCTGAGGGAGAAGATGGTGAGAGAAGTATGTGCGATTGATACAAGAGATGTACCGGAATGAATATTTACCAGAGTGAGGAGCAGTGTTGGGGAGACAGAAGGTTTGAGGTGAGAGTAGGATTACACCAGGGGTCGCTCTGAGCCCATTTATCTTTAACATAGTGATGGATGTTATAATAGAGGAAGTAAGGGAGACAGTACCATGGAACATATTGTATGCGGATGATATTGTTTTCTGTGTGCAGAGAGCAGGGAAGACCTGGAAGTGAAATTGGAAAGATGGAGACAAGTACTGGAGGACAGAGGAATGAGAATAAGTAGATCCAAGACAGAATATATGTGCCTACCACCAACTGAGGGGGGATGATAGAGAAAGTATCAGCTTGGTGGAGAGCAAATAAGGAGAGTGATAAGTTTAAGTATTTGGGATCTTTTGTTAAACGCAGGGGTGGAGGAAGTATTGGAAGAAACCGAAGTAAAACATCGGGTACAGGCAGGCTAAGGAACAACTGGTGGGGGGGGGGGGGGAGAGCGGCCTCGGGAGGGAGTTTTTCTTTGTGACAAAAGAGTGCCGCTTAGGTTTAAAAGGAAAATTTTCACAAGACGGTGGTAAGAACAGCAATGCTGTATGGTACGGAAACAGCAAGCATGAGAAAAGCAGAGCAGAAGAAGATGGATGTGGCAAGAAATGAGAATGCTTAGGTGGATGTTCTGGGGTAACAAGAGTGGATAGGATCAGAAATGACTATCATAAGGGGGTCAACTAAGGTGGTGGAAGTATCAAAGAAAGTGCCGGAGGAGGGGAGGCTGAGATGGTATGGACACCTGTTGAGGAGAGATGAGGACCACGCTGGGAGACAATACTATGGGAGTGGAGGTGCAAGGAAGAAGAAGAGAGGGAGACCAAGAAAGAGATGGAAGGACTGTGTGAGAGGAGATTTACATGAGAAAGGGAATTGATGAGGCAGAACGCGCAAGATAGAAATAGATGGAAAACGGCTCATCCGAAACGGCGACCCCATATAAAAATGGGAAAAAGCTGGGAAGAAGAAGAAGAAGATATATATAGTATTATATATATATATGTATATATACACACATAAGAAATTCAAGGCACAGAAAAAGCGTGCGAATAGGGCAGGTTAAATTTTACTCTCGTTGAATAAAGCTCTGGATTTGATGGCTTGCCGTAGACAAGAATTATTTTGTCAGAGAGTCTCTTAGAAGTGTTAAACTTGAAAAGGTTCCAAGCTACTATGTGCAGACGAAAGGTAGAGAAGATAACCCAAGTCTGCAATGAAAACGAGAGTAACAACAGAGCCATAGAAAATGGATGAAGGGTGTAGTAGGTAAGAAGATTTATAAATGAATGGAGAATGGTTTTGCTGTGAGTGGATGTCAAGGTAATTGCTTTATAGCAAAGGAAGATAAAGGAAAGGAAAACGCATTTACGAGAAGTTCGGCAGTAAGGAGGCATCAGTGCATTGTGTTGGAGGTGCCTGTTCTCATGATGGTTCTAGAATCGGAAGGAGTGTTGTGGAACTCGTCTGGCGCCGACGTGACGTGAGAAACGCCGTGATTTCTGGTGCAATACCTCGTCTAGATTCTTCGGAGAAGTTCCGGTAATCTCGGGAGTCTGTGATGCTCGCCGTAGGCCCTGCCGCCAGGGTGCCGTATAAATACGACGGACGAAGTAGGAGAGAGAGAGATCATCAGTTAGTCACACAGAGATATCCTCAGTAAGAGCCACTGATCAGATTATCAGTAGGAGATCAGCAGCAGCAGAGATCATCCGAGAGAGATTAGAGAAAAAGGAACCGACGAAGGATCAGAAGAAAAGTCGCTCGAGAGAGTTTGGTCGAATTTTGGTCAAGCTATCTTCAGGAGTGGACGACCGAGTTATTTCGATTTTGGGGGGAGACTTCAGAGAAGAGACGTTCTGCTAGAGGTTTTGGGAAGTTCCTGCCCCTCAAGTATCAAGAGTAGACATTATTTTCTGCAATACAGAGTCAATCAGACGTCGGCAATCGCAGTTCTCCTTTTGTGAAGCCAGCGCTTCGAGTCGCAAAACTAACCAGCAAGTATATGAATTACCTCACTGTTCCCTCAGTTCATGCAGTGTAAGATTTTGCCTTTTTATGTAAATAGGAGATACCATTCTGTATTTACCTTTGTTAATAAGCTTGTAAATAAACCTTTGTCGTGTTAGTGTTTCTTTCTATATTCGTATCCCCAGTTTCAACTGTTGATGTTGAAAATTTTTTTTTATTTCATATCGAACCTAAAGCGGACCTCTCTCAGAGGCCATAACAGTCGAAGATCATTGTTATAAAGAAAGATAAGGTAGGGTATGAGACCAACAACAGAAGCTAATAGTGAAAGCGGAGACCATGAGAAAACAAAAACATGATGATAATGATTAAGGAAAAGATAAGACGGGTGAAAAAGGACGTATAGTAAGACTATACATTTCATATATTTCATACATTTTCCTATGTAACAATAAAAAAAAACGTTTGGTAATATACTAATGAATAGAAATGAAGAATACTTTAAACTCATGTGGTATGACTTAGAGCTAACAGAAAAAATAAGATTATGATGAAAACAAGATGCATTTTCAAATGTTTTACAGCTCTGAGACAATGATTATATAAGCAAAAATGTTGCTTAAAATATAGTTTATATATTTCATATTCTATTTCTCCTGACAGGTAGAGAGAGAGAGAGAGAGAGAGAGAGAGAGAGAGAGAGAGAGAGAGACAACGCCGCATCAAATTTTGTCAGATGAAATTGAGTTCACGTTAGATTAGTACATCGAAATGGCAAATCTTCTATTCTGCTTGATGAAGAGAGAAAACCCATCTCGTCTGTCAACGTGTTCGGAGATCGTATTTTTTCAAGTTGTGAAATCTCCCAGAAAATTAGCTGTCTCATTTCCAGACGGTAAATTCTTTTCCGTCGTTTCTGACGTCAAGCTTTTATGTAATTCTTATAATGGTTTCGTCGGGGTTTCTTCCCCATGAGAGATTTCTTAATCATTACTTTCCTTTCGCTACCATTCATACAATTATTTTTTCTTTTATTATCTTGACTTAGCTACCGTACATACAACTGCTATGATTTGTATTCCTTCAATTATTATATATTTAATATATATATATATATATATATATATATATATATATATATATATATATATATATATATATGAATAGATGTATATATATATATATATATTATATACTATATATATATATATATATATATATATATATATATCTTATATATATTTATATATATATATATATATATATATATATATATAATAGATATATATATATATATATATATATATATATATATATATACATATATATAACATACTATAACATATATATATATATATATATATATATATATATATATATATATATATATCTATATATATGTATATATAGATATATATATATATTATATATAATATATATATATATATATATATATATATATATAATATATATGCTATATATATATATATATATATAATTATATGTAATGTATATGTATATATAATTATATGTATGTATATATATATATATATATATATATATATATATATATATATGTGTGTGTATAACTGAATCACGAAAGTTAGGAACGTGATAAATCCATAAATAAAGATATATGCCACGAAGGAAAAATAAACGAAGGAGGTCTGCAAGATCTTTCGACGTTAAAAAGTCCTTTACTGAGCAGAGACTGACATACATACGAGAAAAAACAATACAGAAGATTCGTATAACTGACAGATAGGGATTATAAAGAGATTAGTACCTAGAATCGACACACCTGGAAGATAAGAAACCTTCCCAAACAAGCATAAACAATGGGTGCAAATACAGATACACCCTTATATCTGTAACATGTTTAAGAATGACCTCAAAGATATAATTACTGACTTAAATAAAAATCATTTGCCTTAGAGTTATTAATTTTGTTGTAATGATGTCTAACATGTACTGTGAATATGGTTTTGTTTACCAAGTTCTGAATAGCTGTCACCTATAATCCTTTAATTGTCTTGAAATTGTATCTGAGATGATTGTCTTAAACCTTTAATTGCACCCATTGTTTATGCTTGTTGGGAAGTTTCTTATCTTCCAGATGTGTCGGAATCTAGCTACTAATCTCTTTATAATCCCTATCTGTCAGTTATGCGAATCTTCTTGTATTGTCTTTTCTCGTATGTATGTCAGTCTCTGCTCAGTAAAGGACTTTAACGTCGAAAGATCTTGCAGACCTCCTTCGTTTATTTTTCCTTCGTGGCATATATCTATCTATCTATATATAATTATATATATATAATAATATAGTATATATATATATATATACATATATAAATATACATATATTATACATTTATATATATAACTATATATATATATATATATATATATATATATATATATATATATATATATATATATATATAATATATGTATATATATATATATATATATATATATATATATATATATATATATTACATACATCATATATACATATATATATATATACATATATATATATATATATATATACTATATATATATACATATATACATATATATAATATATATATTATATATATATATATATATATATATACTATATGTATATATAAACATATCGTATATCAACATACTATATATATACTATATATATATATACATATATTCCTACCTATATACTAATAATATATAGATATCTATGTATATATATATTTATATATATATTCATGTATATATATATATATTATATATATATATATATGTATATATATGAAATATGATATATATATATAGTATATATATATCTATCTATATCACTATATATATATATATATATATATATATATATATATATAACATATATATATATATATATATGTATATATATATATATATATATATATATTCCTATATATATATATACTTATGCATATACGTATGTACTTATATTAAACATATGTATATATTCATAACTTCAAATGTTTTGACTATCACAGCATTAAAAAGTCATTTTCAAATTGCATTATATTTACGTGCTATTAGGGTAATTCAAAACGGTATATTTCCATTCTACCGTGCAGATAATTCCCTTTTAATTAACATCAAAATAACATTGTATGTAGAAAAACAGAATCTGTTTTTATTTCGTTTTCTTTTTGCAGGCAGCATCACATATTTTCCAATAGAGAGCTAAATGGGTGGTCGTTAGCCGAATTACTGTTATATGGGTTCGCTTTAAATAGCCAATCAGTGACCGTTAGGATGCTGCATTTAAAACCAAATAGCGCAAATGTTTGCTATTTCCAACGTGATGACGTATACAGACACCAAATATAGAACATGAAAGCTGAGTTAAAAATCTCAGGATTTTATTTGAAAAAGCAAATTTCATTTTCATAATTCCATACAAACAAATATTCACAAAGCGGCGTTCTATAAATATATACTATATATATATATATATATATATATATATATATATATATATATATATATATAATATATACATGTACGTCAATGACCTTCGATGTCAGGATGCCAGAAAACTTCCAATCATTATAATATATATATATATATACTATATATATATATATATATATATATATATATATATATATATATATATATATATATATATATATATATATATATATATATATATATATATATATGTATATGAAGCGAATACCACGGAAATGATAGACAGGAATCAAGCGCTTTCGTCTTTATTCAGACATCGTCAAGGAGCTACTCCTTGACGATGTCTGAATAAAGACGAAAGAAAAAAAAACGCTTGGATTCCTGTCTATCATTTCCCGTGGTATTCGCTTATTATGAAGTCACGTGCATCTACTGTGATTTTTTAAGCATATGTATATGTATATACATATATATATATATATATCTATATATATATATATATATATATATATATATATATATAGATATATATATATATATATATATATATATATATATATATATATATATATATATATATATATATATATATATACATACATATTATGGTCTTGCTTTTGTTTCAGGGTGTGTGTGAGTTTTTTTAGTCTGTGTTGTAATTTGTCAATGTTATTGAATTTCAAGTAATTTAAACGTAATTTTGTTCTTTACCGACCAGATTCCCTGAGGATGTAATAAAGATATTACGAAAACGTAGGAAATGGAAGGATTATAATTGAATTACAACGTTTCCATGGTCCACTTTTACGCTGATATATATATATATATATATATATATATATATATATATATATATATATATATACATATATATATTTCTATATATATATACTATATATATATATAATAATATATTTATATATATATATATATGTATATATATATGTATATATATATATATATATATATATATATATATATATATATATATATATATATATATATATATATAATCTAGGAAATGACGACTGGGTGGGTCAAAACGTCGGTGACAAGGAAAATTCTGAAAGGATTATGAGAGGAAGGACTCTAGAATTCTCCTGCCAGAAACCAGCTGCTGCTGAGCACCACGGGATTATCACTCTCCTAGATCACCACAACCATCTCTGTTTTATACAGAAATAAAAACTGCTGTTTACACGCTATGCTGATGTATTTCTTCATACCAGATTTTGAACATTGTCTTACTATGGTTCAATATCAACGTTGAAGAAAGAAGAATTATACGGAAAACTGAGAAGGTTCAAAATAAAATCGACTCGTGCGGCCATCCTAATTAACAGGACAGTTACGGTTCCAAAATATTACAGAAACCGGATTCCGCGGCCTTAATAGCCAGTCCCTTACGACGCTCCTATTTGGCTTTGACAGGCCAATCACAGGGCTGGAAACTCTCAGTCTCTCTTGAGAGTTGACATAGGCAGGATGTATGCTCCAACTCTCCTGAGGGATACTTTTGAAATACGTATCACTCAGGAGAGGTGGAACATAGATCCTACCCATATGAACTCTCGAGAGAAACTGAGAGTTTCCAGCCCTGTGATTGGCTTATCAACAGCCAAACAGGAGCGTCGTAAGGGACTGGCCTAGACATCAAATGCACGGTTGATGTGAATCTACAACAGCTATACAACCGAGGATGGCTGCGAAACCAACAGTTTACGCAACTGCCATTGATCTCCAGCAAGCGGAAATTCTTTTTGCATAATATTTCAAGACAACGGCTGGGATTATGCGGCCTAAGAAATGTTCAAAAGTATTTTCACCTTCCTGCAAGTCATAAAAAGAAGCGAATGCTTGGGATTATGGCTTTTGCTGCATTGTACACACACACACACACAAACACCAGTTCCTATTTGCAGTTCGAGAAAAGAAAGAAGGACATTTCTCCTCTGGAATGGAAGTTTGAAGATTTTGGTCAGAATTTTCGCAGG
>NC_061109.1:75387699-75392928 GCF_015104395.2 Macrobrachium nipponense
AGAAACTGCTGAAATTTATATATAAAACCACGTTTAGAAAACTTCCATAACATAACATTACCACTTTAAGTAACGACGCAGTAGGAACGCAAACAGCAGCAGCTCAAAGACCCTGGAACTTTATATCACAAATATTATGTCAATTTTTTGTATACCACGGCCCACCCTTTACAAGGACTTTCATTCCACGTATCCAGTCCAGCCCTTAGAGATCTTTCTATCCACCTTCCAACCAATACTTTGGATACGTGCATTCATTGCCAGTCCCTCGTCCTTGCTCTTTCCACGTGAATGAACAATGTCAGAGGCACTCTTTAACACATCGCTTCAGCAGGATGAACAATTTACTATTTCTGCATATCTCAATGTCTATAACTCATTCACTTGTTATACCATATATTCTGTGCAAATAAATCATCTCTGCATCCTCCACATCGCTTCCTTCTTTGAAATTCAATCTCCGCACTTTATTTCCATTATTTTCGACCTCCCTCTGGTACTTGGGTTTTAAATTATCTATTTTTTCACGCGGAGTGTTGCATGGAGACTTGATTATTTGCCTTCAGTCTCCTCATAATCCCAAATGTTCCTAGTGTCTCTATGACTCCACTAAATTCTTAAACGTACTTCGTTTAACTTACATATTTCTTTTCCCAATGCAATTCTAGACTCCACTAAATTCTTAAACGTGCTTCGTGCTACTTACATATTTCTTTTCCCAATGCAATTCTAGACTCCACTTCCTCAATAACCCATCTTATCTAATCTTATCAACATCTACAAGTACATTTTTAGAAACTCCGGTCCAACCTGCTCTTACATCTATCATGTGCTGACATAATAACCAATGATCTATCGGTTTTAGAAAATTGTTTTTTTTCACAATCAGCCCCTTTCCAGAGTTTAGTCTTTATATAAGTTCACTTTTTTTCTCTGGAAATCATAATATCGTGTTTCATTGTATGTTTTATTCTCGTTTCAAATTTCATTGTTTCTAGAGCAAACAACCTACTATTAATACACACCCATTGGTAATGGTGTGTGTATGTCTGTCTGTTCATTTGTGAGTCTTCTTTCCAGCACAATATTTCAACGCATTTCGTCGTTAGCAAAAATCATGAAGCAAGCGATGCCTACGGTGAGTTTATTACATGACGCTCTTCACAAAGGACCGAGAACAAAAGCAGTAAAACTCGTGAATAAAAGTGAATCGACATAAGAGAGAGAGAGAGAGAGAGAGAGAGAGAGAGAGAGAGAGAGAGAGAGAATATGAGGCAAATAAAAGGTGATATAGAGAAAGAGAGGGAGAGAGGGAGTGAATTTGTCGAGCCCCCAGAGGAGAGAGAGAGAGAGAGAGAGAGAGAGAGAGAGAGAGAGACCTTTGAATAGCTTTTAAAATAGCGAAACACAGCACGTTCACATTGAACCAGCAAAAACTTACTTTTTTATATATATGAGGGCAAGATTTAAAAATGGAAAGTAACGCAAAGCTCACGTTGGAACGAAAAACCAAAACACAGAAAGCATCGGAAAGGTTAACAGAAGCTTTTCAGATTTTGAATTTTGAACTGCTGTGAGTTTCGCAATGGAAAGAATGAGTTGGAAGTGAGATAAGAATAGATAAATCGACAGAATTATCTTTGTAATTGTTCCTTACTATTTACTTAAATATAAGAGATCATTAGATGCAGGTTTCAAATGAAATATGATTCAGTCGTCACATATCCCCCAGAACCAATATGGTAACCATAGCTATTATAAAATAATAGAACTAGCATTTTCATATTCATATATCTTAACCCCCCCCCCCCCCCCCCCATTTTTATTAAAACTACACAAATTGGAAACACTTACCTGTTGTCAATGGTGCCCTCTGTCTGCAACCATATCGTTAGGCTATTAAGATCACGTAAGTACAAAAATATACTATTTATTACCCAAAGCAGATGAATATAGAATAGAACAAAATGATTAACAAGTCATGATGACAAAAGCCCAAATCTGCCCATAAAGAAAACTAGTAAGTTATCACTCTACCCTCCTGACTAAGAATTCACTCCCAAACCCAGAATGTCAATAAGTTCATTATATTAGTCAGGTTAGAGAATCCCATCTCTAGTACCATGGAATAGAACTCATCTGTAATAAAGATAACGATGGATAAAAGATACACTTCACACATCACTCTCTTTTCAAAGTAATTAAGTAAAGAATGTATTTCACACTTCTCTCTCTTTCCAAAGGTAACGGTTTTCTAAGTCTTACAAAATATGTAGGGGTTTTCTCTCCCGACACTTGGTGTGTACCAACTGACCTCTTTGTTCTCACCAAAAGGAGTGTGACTTTCGCAAGTGCCCTGGTCTATTAGACCTGTAACATCCGTACAAACGAATGTACATGCTTGACGACAAGACGAGCGGTCTCTCGATTAAAACGCTTACGTACCCAAATTCCTTCACTCAAGTAAGCTGCCCTTACAGTTCAGCCTGTCTCCAAGCAAGACATGATATGTGATTCACTAACATTACACACTTGTAAAATATACATTAAAATTTCGAAATTGCATTGTACCATCCTGATTACCGAACACATCTAAATATTGCTGTTTATACTTGCAAATAAAACTCGTAGTTTTATGAACTCATTTTTAATGGTCATATTTTCTCTACGTATTATTTTTTGCCCTCATTTTATTTGCCAGATATATTTTGTTTATGCAAAATCAGATTTGAAATATCGAAATAGTTTCTCCCAATGACGTATTAGTGTCATGAGACTGCTTAGTCTGCTGGCTTCAACGAATGCCAATAGTTTATCAGACACTTTCAGAGTTTTCTTGGATAAATCATATTGAAATATAACATATTAAATTTCACTTCAGGACAAGTTTAAAGGTACTTTGCGTTATCACTGGAGGCTTTAATCGTCTACTCAAACTGAATGGAAAATCTAAAAATATAAATGAACTTATATTATCTCTCTCTCTCTCTCTCTCTCTCTCTCTCTCTCTCTCTCTCTCTCTCTCTCTGTATATGTATATATATATATATATATATATATATATATATATATATATATATATATACCATACATACTATATATATATATATATATATATATATATATATATATATATATTATCCCTTTTCGATTTTTGGGAAGTGCACTAGATGTTTGTCTTGCGATATTCAGAATTTATTTTGCGAGGAGATGGCTGACTATTTCCCGTCTCCATTCTGGCTTCGATCCACCACATTACCTAGTATATAAATCACTGCTTAGGTCAACATGTTAAAATCTCCCCCACTACCTCCCCCCCCGCTCCATAAGTACATGAAAGTAACGATAATCCTTCAGCTAGCCAATCTTTCTTCAGCACACAAAGGGAGGCCCATATAGCCAAGATGTATTACTTTGGGGAGGTAGAAAGGAGGATTATATCAGCAACAGCAGAGAAAGAGATATTTACAAATAAGATTAGATATTTACATGCGTTATATACCTACAATAATACCTTTGATGGAGGAAAACAGGTACTTACGTAATGGATACCCGTACATATATTGATAAATGTTGAAGAAATACTTTCATTTTTCTTTATTGAAGAAATTCCTTAGACCTTTTCGTCTATGAGTGTTGTCGTTGGACGTTCGTTTATTTACAGTACTGTAGCCTTGTTGACCTATGAGAGAGAGAGAGAGAGAGAGAGAGAGAGAGAGAGAGAGACGGTAAATGGATTGGTCCTTCTGTTTACCAAGAGGACTGGCATCGGTTAATTGCAATCGTACCCTACCGACCTACACTGACCTAGCGGATGGCTCCTTTCTGTCAATAAACGGCCAATGGCTGATGGCCCTCTAGGTCCAGCTGACATGTTTACACCAGTGTCATGGAATTGCTTGCTAGTCTATTTTACTTTCTATTGTCCCTTACTTCTTTAAGGTTTTTTTTTATCAATAAGGATCATTATACCCAACAAAGATAGAGCGTAGTTGCGTTTTAAAACAAGGTCTCTTTCTTGTTTTTTTTACTGTTGTTATATGAGCTAACTCAAAAGACATTTCATGATGCATTATATATATATATATATATATATATATAATATATATATATATATATATATATATATATATATATATATATATATATATATATATATATATATATATATATATATATATATATATATATATATATATATATATACTATATATATATATATTTATATATATATATATACATATATATATATATATATATATATATATATATATATATCTATATATATATATATATATATATAATATATATATATATATATCTATATATATATATATATATATATATATATATATATTATATATATATATATATATTGAGAGCCCTTATTTCCATTTCGCTCCCAGCGAACCTTATATGCTGCAGACGAAAATAATCCAGCACTGTGGACGAACCACACGTGGGATCATTTATTTGGAGTATCAGCGTTATAAAAGATACCCTCTATTATCTGGCTTCCTTTTCTATACTGAGCTTTCTTTGAAGCCTTAGAATCTTTCAGCGACCAGAATTAAACATTTTCCTGAATAGGAATTTTCAGAAGCGTATTCTCTTACTTTGGTTTGTCACGTAACGGGTATCTCACCAGAAATAGCTTATCTTGTATATCCGATTGTCAAAGCAAGAAGAAATGAAGCTTTCGATGTTTTGAGGATTTTTATCATAACTAAGAAATTCAAAAGAAATTTTTTGAATACATTTATTCCTTCATTTATTTGCTATTATGTTTGTTCAAGGTTTACAGGCGACATAATACCAGCAGCATTATATAAATAAAAGCAGAAAATTACTGAGCACAGCACAAAGCAAACTCAGATTATATCTTTGTTCTTTTAAAAACAGAGCTGAAGTTGACAAATATATGTTTGTTTAATCCGAGGCATTGGATTATTTGTCTTTTTTTAGTCGAACATTGCATTGTTACTGACCTCATTCCCATTCTAAATTTGGGACCCATTTTTTTTTATTGGTTCAGTAGAAATGAGTTCAATAATGAATTAAATCATTTTGAATGTCAAGAAAGCGTTAGTAGTGATAAAATTGCACAGTTTGGGTGAAATTGGTTATATTTT
This sequence comes from Macrobrachium nipponense, assembly GCF_015104395.2. Taxonomy (NCBI): domain Eukaryota; kingdom Metazoa; phylum Arthropoda; class Malacostraca; order Decapoda; family Palaemonidae; genus Macrobrachium; species Macrobrachium nipponense. The sequence goes on from NC_061109.1 coordinate 75,392,832, forward strand.
ATAAGTGTGCGCATAGTAGTCAATCTATCTCCCTCTCTCTCTCTCTCTCTCTCTCTCTCTCCGTGTCACATTAGGTATAGTACTATGAGGATTTGAA
>NC_061109.1:75393428-75395928 GCF_015104395.2 Macrobrachium nipponense
TTCGTATCTCAGGAATTTATTTATTCATTTATTTATTTATTTGTTTGTCATTCCCATCTAACCTTCTTCCAATATACTGGACTTTTGTTTCTGGTTAAGAATTATAGGCCTCTCTATATTTCGTGCTGCCATAGGAAGTCCCTTCCATGAGAGACCCCTAGTGTGATTCATTGACAGTGCCAAAAGCGAAAAGACTGTCGAATTTAATTCATGTGATATCAGTGCACAACACAAGCAGTCCTCATGAGTGCAGACTGAATATATTAGTGGCCTTTTTTGTACTGATATAAGGACAGTTTCTAAGGGCTGGGAACTGGGGAGTCTGTTTCCTATTAAGCCTGTCTTAGGGCTGGAAACTCTAAGTCTCTCTCGAGAGTTCACACAGGCAGGATGTATGTTCCACCTCTTCTGAGGGATACTTTTGAAAGACGTATTCCTCAGGAGAGGTGGAACATACACCCTGCCCATGTGAACTCTCAAGAGAGACTGAGAGTTTCCAGGCCCTGTGATTGGCTTATCAACAGCCTATTAGGAGCGTCGCAAGGGACTAGCCTAGACGTCAGATTCACGGGTGATGTGAATCTACTATAGTATCTAATGACATATTCCTAATCATCGCTCTCTGTTTCCATGTACAGAGAATCAAGATACTACACCTCTTCATTTTTTTTAGGACAAAAGTAATAAACTACGTCTCCTAGAGACTCCTTCTTCAAAAATAAGTCAATAGCAATTTTAAAATGGTAGGTAAAAAGTAGGTATCACTCTTAGTTAAAAAAATGATTTAACACAACATAGTATTTATGATTTGTAAGAGATTTCTTACATGAAATTTATTCTGACACAAAAGTAGGTGCTCGCTTTTCTTCAGGATTTTTTTTTTTTTTTTTTTTTTTTTTTTTTTTTTTTGTCGAGTTCACCAGACAATTTCTAAGACCAAATCTTTTCTCTATGTAGCCTCACGAATATTTGCACAAAATGGGACATCACATTATTACTGTCAGTTTCTGGTCCCATGGCACTTTGAGGGATCTTATTTTTCATTGTTGAACGTGACAGAATGAGAGAACCGCAGCCAAAAAAATAAAAGAAGAATAAAAAAGATTCTCTCAGTTGTTCTCTCGAAGAAATACTTTACTCTGCTTTGTTGTCTGAAGAGGTAATTAGGTTTTTTCTTCAAGCATCCCGACCAGCCCACAAAGAAAAACATGTTGGGTTAAGGTTAATTGGAAAACATTTTAGCCCGTTTTCTTTGTTGCTACGTGGGTCTCTTATACAAGAAAAAAAATTGTTTATTTTAGTGATGCAATAGCTCCAAGGAGCTTTTATTTCTTCAAAGGTTTCCATCATTATTTTTTCGAAATTCTGTCCATAGTAACAGCGTCTCTCCTAATTCGGTCTCTCTCTCTCTCTCTCTCTCTCTGTGAGAAAGGGTATTACGCCCATCATGCAAAACAGTATGCTTCTAATACACAGGTCAGAACCGTACACTTGTGTCCTGAAAAAAAAAAATTACTATTGTAAGTCCTAAGGCACATAAAACATTCTGATTGCACGGCGTCACGCCACTCAGTACCTTAGGAATAACGACTTTCTTTCGGATAAGACCTGGCAAGCCCCCCCCCACCCCCCCCCCCCCCCCCCCCCCCCCACCCCACCCCCCCAACAAAAAAAAAAAACGCACACACTCATGCCGTATTTTAAACTGATGTCAATTGAAAACCTCATGACTAGCTTTCAAGCCATTCCGCCCCCCCCCTTTTTTTTTTAACGACCCCCCCCCCAAAAAAAAAAAAAAAACACTGGCCGTATTTTTAAACTGATGCCAATTCTCTTCGAAACGAAAAACCTCATGACTAGCTTTCAAACCCATTATAAAAAGGCAACCCCCCGCCTTTTTTTTTTTTTTTTTTTTTTTTTTTTTTACGGTTCCAAACGTGAATATCGCTAGTTGGCAGGACGAGATTTTTCAAGAAAATAACTATCGGATTTTAAACAGAAGACAGGTCAATTTGCCGATGGCAGCCAAGCAGCCGGCTGGATATTTCCTTCCGTCTCAGCCAGCTGGTCGCTCATGAACTGGGGGAAAAAAATTAAACGAGGTTATTCGCTCTAAATGGTGGAATGAAGTCGCTGGGTTTTCTCAGTGATAAACGAAAGGATGCAGTTGGGCGACTGACGTTTTGACATGCGTAAATTGCATGGACTTTTTTTTTTTTCTTTTTCACCTCGGAACGTATCGAAATCTATTTAAAATTTTTCAAATGTCACTTGCAGATAGCGATGGAAATTTATGTTTGTACATATACATATATATACATATTATATATATATATATATATATATATATATATATATATATATATATATATATATATATATATATATATATCTAATAAAAGGAGCCCATAAAAAACACCAAAATGTAGAGAGAAAAGTACTATATTTCAGAGATGCTGTCTCTCTCTTCAGGTATATGAATGAGAAAAGTTTACAGAAA
>NC_061109.1:75398428-75451586 GCF_015104395.2 Macrobrachium nipponense
CACCCTTTTTATCCGTATGCAAATGGGCTGGTAGCAACTCGATCCCTGTCCCCTGGCACAGGATTAAATCAGAATAACTAACGTTGGTCCGATTCAATTTCTTCACATCGATTGTTGTAGATTAGAATTAGCGTCAGTGTCTGTTACGTACAGATATACACACATACACACATTTGGATCACAGGCTTTGTAGTGACAAGCTTATCCAAACAAAAAACAAAAAAAATATGAGTGAAGAATTTGAGAATTGAAGAGGGCATTGTGGTAATTACAAAATTACAATTACACGTATATCTTGTAAAAAGTGACCAGTAGATTCTACATACACACATACATACACACATTTGGATCACGGGCTTTGTAGTAAGCTTATCCAAACAAAAACAAAAAAAAAAGAGTGAAGAATACGAGAAGTGATGAGGGCATTGCGGTAATTACAATTACATGGATATCTTGTAAAAAGTGACCAGCATATTCTACATACATACATACATACATACATACATACATAAATAGATCATGAAATCAACTCAAGAAGGCGAGTGAAACACAAGACTTGGAACAAGTACTTTCGTATTTTATTCTATATTTCCAAGTCCCTGATTTCCCTCGCCTTCTTACGTTGATTTTATGATATTCTTAACCACGCGGATTTCGTGCTACGTACATACATACATACATACATACATACATACATACATACATACATACATACATACATTACTTTGTCAGATCAAATGTTTTGAGACATTTTCATACGGGCATTTTGTATGAGATATTTTCCATCACAGATAATGTTCTATATTCAAAATCCCTAGCATTTTAACATAATAATGATCTATAATGTTTCCTGGCGCGTCGTCTGTGTAAGGAATGTGGTACAATTCATGTTCCATACGAGTAAAATATTTTTTAATTTATTCATTTACTTGTCTGGAAAAGATTGTCACCCTTCCAACAATGTATGATAGCGTGTTATAAAGATGATGATAAAATGTTATTAAAAATTCTCTAAAAATCCTTAAGCTTTATGAAGACTGCTGCCCTCAACATCGTGTGTTTTAGCCATGTGCCAATATTGACACTCAAGAAAAGTCTTAAATCCGCACTCAATTAACAAAATGTTATCACGCATCCCCTTTAATATACATTTACCTAGCCATGCCAAGAGAATGCAAGAATGCACGAGGACATTAGCGTAAAAGAGTATGCATTAGTGCCAAAGGAGCGTCCTTTGCTGAAGGCGCCGAATATTTATGTGTGTGCGCGCGCGCGCGTCTGTTCGATTGTTTTAAAGGAGCCTCTCAAGATATCAGCTCCAAAGTCATGAATACGCAAGTAGCTTAACGTCCTGTGAAAGAGAAAGTGTCATTCCCGTTGCAATTCTTGGGTTCCCTGGCAGAGAGAGAGAGAGAGAGAGAGAGAGAGATGGATAAACAGACACACATAAATAGAGACAGAAAAGAGACAGACAGACAGAAAGGGAGACAGACAAACAGAAAGCGAAACAGACAGAAAAAAAGAGAGACATACAGACAGACAGACAGTTTGACAGACAGACATGCAGAACTAGAGACAGCCAGACAGGCAGAAACGAGATAGGTAGATAGAGAGATTGACAGACAGAAAATCTAGACAGACAGACAGACAGTAAAAGAGAGACAAACCGACAGAGAGAGAGAGAGAGAGAGAGAGAGAGAGAGAGAGAGAGAGTTTGACAGACAGACATACAAAAATAGAGACAGACAGACAGAAAAGACATAGATAGACAGAGAGATTGACAGACAGGCAGACAGAAAGAGAGAGATAGACAGATAGACAGACATACAGAAATAGAGACAGGCAGACAGAAAAGACATAGACAGACAGACAGAAAGAGTGACGCAAGCAGAAAGAGAGAGGCAGACAGATTGACAGAGAGAGAGAGAGAGAGAGAGAGAGGGTTATTTTTATTTATAGACTTCTTCCCTGCCATAGGTATATTACTATACTATATTCATCGATCACTAGTTGTTCGTTGTTCTTTGCCTTCTGTTTTTCCAAGAACAGAACGAGAATTAAAGGAAATTTGGCTGTTTATTCATATTTACCGATCCTCTTTTCCATTACTTTGAAATTAACATCCCATATTTACTTTCGTAAACCAACAGTATTTCAAAAAACAGGATTTGCTTTTAATGCTGATAATCTAAGAATAATATTTTATATAATATCCCGTCATTTTCAAAAAAGCAGGATTTGCATTCAGTTACATAAACTAAGAATAATATTTGATATAATGTCCCGTCATTTTTTCTGCTTATTCTTTTTATTATCATCTTTGCATCAATACAAAAGCCAAAAAACTTGACTGCTGTTATTCAAAAGAGAAAATGAAGTGTTCTGCCCCCCGCCCCCCCCCTCCAAAAAAAATATATAGTGAACTAAATTATTATGTAAAATAAACAAGCAAAGATTTTGAAACATCTGAACGGTGTTCTTCATCAGTGTCAACGTTGACAACTATGTTCGGGAGTCTTGTTTGTTTATTTTACATAGCAATGTAGTTTACTATATAATTGTGGATTCTCATTCCACATATTATTTTTCACGAGATTGTGAATTTCTTTGTGATGACACCCATTATTTTGAAGTTATATCGTAGATTAAAATAATGAAATCAAAATCAATCGTTCTCCGCAGGCGAAACTGAAACAAATTGAAATACCTCAAAGCTAAAAAAAAAAAAAAAAAAGATGCGCGCTGCTATTGCATCCGGTTCCATTGCAGAATGCTTTTTCTTTTGTGCTTCCTCTGGCATTCTTTAGTATGTGATGTGACGTCAAAGTTGTGCAATCACAGTACAATGGAAGCTTTTGTGTTTACTGTTATGGGGGGAAAGTGCTGGAAACAAACTTTCTTTGTGATGAAAAGTCGCTTGCATAGGATCGGAATTCTTTTGGTGCATGTATATACTGTTCCGGGCCTCTCTCTCTCTCTCTCTCTCTCTCTCTCACACACACACACACACAATGGATATGAAATACAGGATCTCCATAAAGTCCCAGTACCATTACAAGTATTTATTGCTCAGAACGGTACTGGGACACCCTGTAGATTTTTTTTTTCAATAAATCACTATTAGCAGCAACATTTTCTGGGTTAATGATTATTTCAACAACAACCGTACAACAACTACTACTGTGCATGTATATGTGTTTGTGCATACATATATGAATATTGATATAATATGTAGAGGATGTGTGTAAATGTTACATGTATAGTATATGATAATAATCCTAAGTGCCCCCACCCCACCGCCCCTAATGAAAGATTTCAAGAGCTCCACCGACTTAGAGATAAGTTATTGAGAATTTTCCATCAACAGTTTTTTTTTCTCTCTCTCTCTCTCTCTCTCTCTCTCTCTCACACACACACACACACACACACACACACACATACGCATAACTGCTACTGGTATGACTTACTGAGATTATTCCTTACTCCGCACAATGAAATCATTCTTCAGACTTCTGACATCAACAGGTGTTCTCTCTCTCTCTCTCTCTCTCTGTCGAAAACATTCTCATCTCTGGAAACGAGCTCTAATTTTAGTTTGCATCAACGACACCAAGAGAGAGAGAGAGAGAGAGAGAGAGAGAGAGAGAGAGCACTTCCTCCTCAGTTTCCCACTTTCCTGAACCATTTCCTTATCTTAATGTGCTTCCCCCTACTTTCCTAGGAAGGCAAGAAAAAGTCTCTACCTCTGATCATCAGCATATGCCTTATAACTGACATCTTTCGTGAATTAACTCAAAATTCATCACGTGACCCAAAACACCACCATATCAGTACGACCTGCCGATGTCATCATGCCTGTGTAATCTAAAATAGCAACAACGCTCTGACATATTTCCGTTATGCGTCAATTCCCCATCGTTTATTAATATCATTTCAAAACATTTTCATAATTATTTTGTACTAGAAATTTTTTTCCACATGAGGAAGTAACATTGTTTGTCCCACTTGGAATGTAATGCGTACGGTAGTCTTTTACGCTGAAATACTTCCTGTTTGCGACCATTCATACACATTTTATAATATATATATATATATATTATTATAAAATGTGTACGAATACATATGTATATATATACATTATATATATATATATATATATATATATATATATATATACGTATATATATATATATATATATATATATATGTATCGTATGTATGTATGTATGTATGTATATATGTATGCATGTATGTATGTATGTATACGTGTGTGTCCGTCAAACAACAGTTTTATCATCTTTTATTACACGGAAATGGTTGCTAAATTAAATCACTCTTAAAAGTTTGGTTGTATACACATATACACACACACAGCGAGGAGAGAGAGAGAGAGAGAGAGAGAGAGAGAGAGAGAGAGAGAGAGAGAGAGAGAGAGAGAGAGACGAACCTCGGAAACTGTGGGTTCATCTTGCGTAAAAATAAAAATCCTGAAACTTATGGTCTGAAAGATGAGAGAATTTTAAATCACATATTTAGCATGATATTAATTTATATTAATTTTCCTGCCTAATAACAACAAAATTCAGAGTTAAACAGTATCATAAATACGGTGTATAAATAGCATGTATGTAGGTCCAATTACGAGAAACACAATAAGATAAGGTTTTATGGGAAACGTACAACGGTTCACTTCTGTGGAAAGTGGTTGTTGTACTTTGTACCGTAAAGTGCATTAATTATCAAAGCAGGAGGCTAGGGGAGCAAAATTGCGTAAGTAAGGCCAATTACAAAGTAAGATATTAAAACGGCAAAATTATTTCACCGTTTTAGGTAATACTAGGGGAGAATTGGTAAAACCTTCAGGCAGGTGACATCGTCAATAATCACTGACCTTACCTTACCTTACCTTACCTTACAGACCTTACATCTTGTTCGGGTTGCCCCAGGTCCCTCAGTGTGAGGCACCTCTAATGTCTACCAGAGAGTTGCTAGTACATCTTCCGGTATATTTTGCATCTTCCAATCTTGGATGGTCTGGGATGCAGTTTAGATATTTGTCGAGCTTATTCTTAAACACATCTACGCTCACTCCTGATATATTCCTCAGATGAGCTGGCAACGCATTGAATAGACGCTGCATTATCGATGCTGGTGCGTAGTGGATTAATGTCCTGTGTGCTTTCCTTATTTTTCCTGGTATAGTTTTGGGCACTATTAATCTACCTCTGCTTGCTTCTTTCTGATATTTTTCGTTCCATGATACTTCTGCTATTCCTTCTATCTGTTCCATGCCTGAATTATCATGTAGCGTTCTCTTCTCCTTTCTAGACTATATAATTTTAAGAATTGTAGTCTTTCCCAGTAGTCTAGGTCCTTAACTTCTTCTATTCTAGCTGTAAAGGACCTTTGTACACTCTCTATTTGTGTGCAATATCCTTTTGATAGTGTGGGTACCATATCATATTGCAATATTCAAGTGGACTACGAACATATGTTTTATAAAGCATAATCATGTGTTCAGCTTTTCTTGTTTTGTTGAAGTGCCGTAACAAAAACATTCCCATTTTTGCTTTACATTTTGCCAACAGAGTTGCTATTTGATCATTGCATAACAGTTCCTATCATCATCACACCAAGGTCTTTAACTGCTTCCTTATTTGTGATGGTCTCATTATTAGGTCCCTTATATGCATATAGCTTTCTTTCTCTGTCTCCATAATTTATTGATTCAAATTTACTCAGAGTTTAAATACCATCCTATTTACCTCTGCCCAATCATATACTTTGTTAAGGTCTCTTTGTAGAGCGTTCCTATCTTCATCACAAGTAATTTCTCTACTTATCTTGTGTCATCTGCGAAATACTCACTACCGAATCCTTAACATTATTGTCTATGTCTTCAATCATAATAACAAACAGTATTGCAGCTAACACCGTACCTTGCGGCACACCGGATATTACCTTGGCTTCATCCGATTTCTCGTCGTTTGCAATAACTATCTGTTTTCTGTTGTGTAAAAATTCTTTTAACCATCTTCCTACTTTATCCACGATATTGTGTTTTCTAATTTTCTTCGCCAATATATTATGGTCTACTTTATCAAAAGCTTTTGCAAGTCTAAATAAACCACATCTGTTTCATTCCGCTTTTCATATTTTTGAATATGTTTTCACGGTGGACTAACAGTTGGGTTTGTGTACTTTTTCGGGTACGAAACCATGTTGTCCTTTATTAAACAAATTATTTTTATTAAATGTTTCATAATATTTTTCTTCATTACCCTTTCATACACTTTCATAATATGTGATGTTAGACTCACAGGCCTATAATTACTTGCCTCTAGTCTTGATCCACTTTTGAAAGTAGGGGTAATATATGCTAATTTGTGCTCTTCATATATCTTGCCTGTATCTACACTTTGTCTTAATAATATTGCAAGTGGCTTTGCGATAGAATGAACTACTTTCTTAACAAAATAGCAGGAATTCCATCAGGCCCTGCAGCAGCTCCATTTTTAATTTCATTAATAGCCTGCACAATCTCAGCTTCATTAATATCTATGTCAGCTAAAATATTCACTATTTTCATCCCTTATTCTATATCATTATCTTCATTATCTATTCTAGGGGTGAATTCTCTCTTATATCGTTCTGCCAGTATGTTGCAAATTTCCTTTTTTTCATTCGTTAATCTCCCTTCAATTCTCAGAGGGCCTATTTCTATTCTTCTTTTATTCATCTTCTTCGCATATGAGTATAATAGTTTTGGGGTTGTTTTGCTTGATATTTAATAGGGTTTTTTTCTTCCAAGTCCCGTTTTCATTTTCTTTTGATTGTATAATCTTTTGTTCTGCATTTTCTATCTTACTTTTTAGCTCTATAACTTTCCATGCATTTTTTTCTTTTGCAAGACCTTTTTTCCACTTTCTGATTTTCTGGAACAAGATCCTTCTGTCTCTTGGTATGCATGAATGATGTTTACTTTTTTCTTCGGTATATATTTTTCCACTATTATCTCCAATATTTTGTATAATATCTCCGTATTTACCCTTATGTCATCACTATGAAAATGTTATCCCAATCTTGTTTAATTCTTCATTAATTTCTGACCATTTTTTATATTTTTACTGTAGAAGTTGTATTTTCCATATCCTTCCCACGTTTTTCATTTCTTGCTTATCTCTATTTTCACTTGCTTTGGAATGAACTGTTAATTCTATGGACATATGGTCTGAAATACTCGCATTATAAAACTATTATTTCTTTAAACATAATTCATCTCGTTCACAAATACTAGGTCTAAAGTATTTTCCTTTCTTTGTTGGCAGGTGATTTATTTGTTGAATGTTGTATTCTAGTAGCATATCTAATAGCTTTTCAAATTGCCTCTTATCTTCTGCACTACTATTACTCTCTTTTTTATATGTATAAGTACAACCACAATCTCCTATTCGTTCTTCCATTCTACGAAAGGAAAGTTGAAGTCACCAGATAGGAGAATAGTCCAGTCCTTGTGATTTCTACATATATCATCCAATTTTTCAATTATTAAGTCAAACTCTTTAGTATTAGGAGGTCTATATATTACATGTTCATCAATTTTCAGATTCAAATTCTACCGCTATTAGTTCACATTCTGAGTTACTATATTTCTCATATATTTTCCTTGTTTTTGTCTTTCCCATATATGCGGTTCCCCTTGATTCCTATTTTTTCTATTCTGATCTATAAGTTTTGGAACCCTTTATTTGATCATCATTCCCGAGTCTCTGGGAATACCAGGTTTCACTTATATTCATTATATCTATTTTCTTTTCATTTTGGGTTAGTTCTTCTAAGTACTCTATTTTTCTTTTTGAGTTACTCGTAACTAAACCCTGCGCATTCATCACTATGATGGTTTGCGTGTTTTCTCCTTCATTTAATACTGATAGTAATAAGGATTTTCCCATGTCTGTTTCCTATTCTGGTATGTTGTTCTTTTTTTCATTTCCAGAAATTCTGACATTAAAAAATAAAAATTTTCCCAACTTTTCCATAATATTTGATCTTCCTTCATCATAATTATTAATTTTGTGTCTGAATCTGCAATTTTTCTCCGTTTCTGCAATATCCTCTTGCATAATAAATACAGTTATTATCTCTTGAGTAGAATTTCGGAGCTGATGCTTTGAAATTTTTTGCTGACACTCTGCATATCTCATTGGTGGTTTGCTTTTCTCTTTTACCTGATATTCTTGATTTCTCTCTTTATTTGTTCTTTCTTATTTTGGATTTATTACTTGGTTGGTTATTTATTTGATTATGATTCATGGCTACAGGGTGCATATATTTGCATTTTTTGTCGAACTTACATCCTTTTTCTTCTTTTAGGTTTTTACATATTTTGGATGCAGATCTCTGCAATCATCCCCATATCCATCTAAGTATGCACATTTACCAATATATTTCATAGTTTTGACATATCTTAGGATGTTTGTAGTAACATCTTTCTCCAAATCTGCAATTCCCTCTTTTCAAAAGGTTGCAGATTTTGTCTTTCTTGTCTATTTTTTCCTCTTTCCGTCATTGTATAGATCTGGGTAGAGCCTCTTCGGGATTTTGCTTTTCTGTTGTCATATCGTAATTTATTTCTTCGTAGGTATGCTGCTTTATTGCCTCATATGTAGTATCAAGAGTATCTCTGCATCCATACTTTATCTTGTTCTTTGTTTTCCTTATTTTTTTTTTCTCGTCATTTTCATTTTTGTTTACTTTCTTCCGTTTTCCTCTTCTTCTTTTTCTTCTTCTTCTTCTCTTCCTCTTCTTCTTCATCTCAACTATTTGTACATTCAATCTTGATTTAATAACATTGTCTATCCATGATAGACATGTTGAACAAAAAATTCTTGTATCTTTTCTCAAATCTTGTATTACCTCAGCACACTGTGGATGGGTCGGAATGTTGCATGCAGCACATTTTCTGATTAGGTTTTGTGGATTGACTATGCTATACCAAACCTTACACAGTTTGCATGCTTTTGGCATTCTTTTTCCTAATGCATCAATTAGTATATTCACAAGATTCACCTTATTCATTTTCTTTGTCGGAATATGTTGGTTTATGTATATCTATGAATGCTTTTGTATCTTTTTGGTTGGTTAGGACTGTTGCTGATTTTCATAGATGAGAAATGCCAGTTCCCTTCCTGCTACCTCATCGTATTGCGAATCTGCTAAACACGCAAATTACGCCACCTTTTCCCGCAGTTGGAACTTACTGCCATCTTGTTCTGATTTATAGTATTACACTTGATAACTAACTTAGAAGACGCTTTATCCTACTATTTTCACACTAATCTTATCACCGATAGTTCACGAACACTTCTAGATATTTCTCAAATTCTAGTCGTATGTTAAACTTGTGATATCTGTTGATTATTGTGACTTCACGCGGGTACGTCTCACCAAGCAAGATGGCTACTACGAGGGAAGAAGTAACAAGCTATTATTATTATTATTCTGTAACTGAAACACTTAATTAGAGTCTTCATGATTTGATAAAATCAAGAAAACGATTATTCAGAGCTTAGAAAAACCTGTCGTTATCATTTTTTTAGGTTTAGTCCGTCCACACTCCTCCTGTCCGCCCTCAGATCTTTCAAACTGCCGAGGCTAGAGGGCTGCAAATTGGTATATTGATCATCCTCCCTCTAATTATCAAACATACCAAATTACAGCCCTCTAACCTCTGTAGTTTATATTTTCCTTAAGGTTATTAAAGTAAGTCGTGATCGTGCGTCTGGCGCCGCTATAAGTGCCAACAATACGGGCGAGCGACGGGCCGCTGCTGAACGTTTCATGAGCCACTGCCGAGAGTTTCTTGCAGCATTATACTCTACAGAATACTCGATTGCTCTGAAGAAACTTCGGCGCATTTGTTACTTGTTTTGTAGTTGAGACAATTTGTCTTATAATAATACTTTTTAATATTATTTAATTGGATCTCGGTAACAAGCTGCTGTGCTTTTACTTGTTACTGATGATACAGTTTCAAAAAATATTTCAAAACAACATATCGTGGGCAGAAAATGAAATACGAGTTTTGCTGATATCTGGGAGAACACATCGTTCTGATGTTTTCTTTTCCTAGCATACACCTTTAAATAACGAATAACATTCTCTTCATTTCCCAAATAGGAATAAATCTAGCACGTGCAAAATTCTTATAAGGGTGTTAGAATAATGAATAATTGTATGTGAATAGAAGACGATCGGTTGTCAATAAAGATGTATCCTCTCTTGTATTTAATGAAATTAGGTTAATGAAATAATTTTCATCTTTCATAAGAGGGTTACGAAAATAGTATTCGTATATAAAAATGAGACAGCAATCTTGGGATGAAATAATAAAAATGTAATTCGATTGTTAATAAAAATCATTTTTATCTTTCGTAATAAGTTTACGAAAATAGTATTCATTTATAGAAATAAGACAGCAATCTTGGGATTAAAAAATGAAATTCGATTGTTAATAAAATAATTTTTATCTTTCACAAGAAGTTTACGAAAATAGTATTCGTATATAAAAATGAGACAGCAATCTTGAGATGAAATAAAAAAAATGAAATTCGATTGTTAATAAAATCATTTTTATCTTTCACAAGAAGTTTACGAAAATAGTATTCATATATAAAAATGAGACAGCAATCTTGAGATGAAATAAAAAAAATTAGATTCGATTGTTAATAAAATCATTGTTATCTTTCATAAGAAGTTTACGAAATTAGTATTCATATATAAAAATAAATGAGACAGCAATGTTGGTATGAAATTAAAAAAAAAATGAACTGCGATGCTAAAATGTTATGGTTTTAAAGGGAAACTCCCAATATTCACTGAAATACGAATTCAAAAACAATGACTGATGACAATGCACGGACCAATTAATTATATATCATCAGCCTCGGCAGAGCGTGCTGGCCTGCTTTTCACGGTGCGATTCGCTGACAAAAGGGGCGAGTTTCGATGATAAAATTAGTTTCTGCTAAATAAAGACGAGTTTATCGACAGGATATGGCAAATTACTGGCCACTAGGTACTTCTGCTCCTCAGCAATGCACAAGAACGCCTGCAAGCACTTTACATCGGTTACCCTAGTCTTTTACACGCTCGCGCACTTATTAATTATTATTATTCAGAGGATAACTCCCCATTCATACGAAACAAGCCTACAGGAGTCACTGAGAGAGAGAGAGAGAGAGAGAGAGGGGGGGGGGGGGGGGGGGGGGGGGGGGGGGCGCTTCGGAGGAAAGGATTGTACTGGAATCGACACAAGTTCATGAAAACTCATTCTTCGAAAACACGTCTTTTCCTGGTCACAGGAAAGCAGCAGTTGATTACGTGTCAAGATGATAGTATATTATATATATATATATATATATATATATATATATATATATAATAATTATATATATATATATGTATATATATATACACACACACACACACACACACATATATATATAATATATATATATATATATATTAAATTTACCTACCACAGAAAAGAATGACAAAGTTTTGGCAAGTCACAGCAATTTATTTTTTCCCAGAAATTGTCAGTGCCATGCCAAAACTTCTCTCATTGTTAACGCCTCTATGAAGTCTCTAACCTTATTTACACGCAAGACACGCAATTCCAGAATTTCCTCGAAAAAAAAATATATATGAATTAAAAACCCCGAGCGGAAATAAAAGCAGCCAAGTTCTTTTCCATTCCAATGCGTCTTGCCTCGCTCGTTGCTGCTGCTTTTCATTCCTATTCCATAAAAGTTTCTGCAGATGTTGAATCGAAACCGTTCAGAGAACTTCCTATGACAAAATGGAGGTGGGTGGAGGAGAGCGCTTGATATTCTGAACTTTGCGTGTATGCAAAAGTTTTGCAGTCTTTCGCGAAAGGGAATAAATTGCATATCGCACGGTACGCCCGAGTCAATCAGAAACGGGCGGTACAGACCGAAGGACTTTGCTTCGGTTGTTTTAGAATTTACTTTCGCATCTGTCCGTTTATTTATTTTTACATGCGGTGAAACACGACTTAATTTTTTTTTAATCTTATTATTACAGGGCCATGTCTATCTTACACACATTTTTAAAACTGGCCACCTATACTATGTCCTTATGTTATATATATTAATAAATTTGTATCCGCATTTAAAGATATATATATATATATATATATATATATATAGATATATATTATATATATATATATATATATATAATATGTATATATACATATATATATTTATTTATTTATTATATATATATAGATGTTGATTACCATTTAGAGACTTAAGTTTTGACTGTACGATCATATCTACGGAATCAAAGTTTGTGCATCAGCAGCAGCAGCCGTCTGCTGAGACATCGTGTTGACAAATGGCTTAGTTTTTGTTGAAATGGTGGAAAAAGTTTTGTGGCATTCAACAGTCAACATAGCATGTAGCATGCTACAAGCAACAACGGTGTTGCCTTGTCGCAGCAAGCAACATGTCTCCTGGTTGAAAACCGCATTCAACATACTTAACTAAAGTCCGGGAGTCTTATTGAGGAATGGTATTCGCCCCTTCTCGCCCATGATGTAGGTGTCTACGTGCTTGGAAGCACAGTATAATACTAACCAAGGGCGTTGCAGTATACGTCGTCCTTCACGATATATTTTCTAAATAATCCCAATTATTTCTGATTCATAACTTACGGAGCGTATAGTAGACTAATCAGGGCTAGCAGCGAAGCAGTTCCCCCTAAGGGTCCCATACACTGAACGATTGCATGAACGACTGTCTGAACGATTGTCTGCATCGTTCGCAAAAGCATTGTGTATGGGTTTGTCTGAATGCAAAAGTGGGCGGAGTTTCGTGCCTGAACGATGTCAGCGGGAATCTGGCAAGACCAGGTTGATGGCTTGCGATTCAAGTGTGTCGATAACGGCAATCGTTCGGACAGCCGTTCAAACAATCTTTCAGTGTATGGGGGCCTTTAAAGATCTCATCATAAGCCCCGCCT
The DNA here is from genome assembly GCF_015104395.2 of Macrobrachium nipponense. Classification (NCBI taxonomy): domain Eukaryota; kingdom Metazoa; phylum Arthropoda; class Malacostraca; order Decapoda; family Palaemonidae; genus Macrobrachium; species Macrobrachium nipponense. The sequence goes on from NC_061109.1 coordinate 75,411,479, forward strand.
ACTAACCAATCAGAACCGTTATAGCCATGACGTCACAAGTTCATCAGGAAGTGCAGCTGACAGCTGACTGCGATCGAGTAGTATGTCACAAGATATCGAATGTCGAAGTTCCTGCGTTTTCTGTCTCTATCCCGCGATATTTAAACAGCTTTTGTGTCGTTTCGATCACCTGAGATTGTTCTGTTGGATGGATGGTGATTGTCTGCTCCTGATGTGAAGTCTGCTTATCTGATTTCTTCGCCAGCTTGTGTATTTTTTTTTTAACTTTTTGATGAAAAACCGACGGATAATTTATGCCCGTGGGTGAGGGCTGATAAGTGATTTCGTGACGACTTAATGAAAACGGAAGTGCATAGGCCAAAGAAAACTTCGTAAATGTGAGTACAAATATTTGAGCCTTGTTTTTTTTTATTCTTTTACTAGGCCTATTGTTGTTAACCTTATGCGAAAACACATGTTCAGACTTGCATGCAGACAAACATATACATATATACATACATATGTATGTATGATATATATATATATATATATATATATATATATATATATATAATAGCGAATAACACAGGAAAATGATAGGCAGATTTCTGCCTATCGTTTTCCTGTGGTATTCACTTATTTAATGAAGTCACGTGCATCTACTATGATTTTTTTCCCTTTTTCAAAATTTTCTTCGGTTCTTGAGGTGGAAGGTCGTCCAGGGCATTCATCACCTTTTGACAATCTCACGTCCTCGTCCTTCGCTGAATCTTTAGTGCCACTCCTACGCGCGCGCGAGACACGTACCCATTCCCATAAGCTGTACTATAGTAGATTCCCATCAACCGTGCATGTGATGTGATGTCTAGGCCAGGGCCTTACGACGCTCCTGATTGGCTGTTGATAAGCCAGTCGCAGGGCAAGAAACTCTCCCGAGAGAGTTCACGTAAGCAGGATGTATGTTCCACCTCTTTTGAAAGACGTTTCCCTCAGGAGAGTTGGAATATACATCCTGCTTTTGTGAACTCTCTCGAGAGACTGAGAGTTTCCAGGATTCCAGCCCTGTGATTGGCTTATCAACAGCCAATCAGGAGTAAGAGACGGGTCTAGACATCACATGCACGGTTGATGTGAATCTACAATAGTACTACCAAGTATTTGAAAAAGTTTTGTTGGTGTTTGCTGCTATTTTATTATTAAAAATGTCAACTTTTAAACTTCGCATATCTTAGGTCCATTACAGAAAACAAAACTAAACACAGTACGATTCACAATCGACTGAATTTTTTAGTGTTGCTGCTTGTCACGCAGGTTCATTCATGTGTTCTAAGACACCCCACACGCAGTTATGACTGCCTTGTTTACAAGGTGGAATAGTCTCGTTATTTAATAGACATACCTCATATATATATATATATATATATATATATATATATATATATATATATATATAAAGGTATATGCCACGAGGGAAAATAAACAACGGAGTATCCGTGCGGATACTCCGTATTTGATTTTCCCTCGTGGCATATACCTTTATTTATGGATTTATCACGTTCCTAACGTTCGTGATTCAGTTATATATATTATATATATATATATATATATATTATATATATATATATATGATATACTATATATAATATATATATATATATATATATATATATATATATATATATATATATATATATATATATATTATATAACTGAATCACGAAAGTTAGGAACGTGATAAATCCATAAATAAAGGTATATGCCACGAGGGAAAATCAAATAAGGAGTATCCGCACGGATACTCCGTTGTTTATTTTCCCTCGTGGCATATACCTATATATATATATATATATAGATATAATCTATACTTATATGTATGTATATTATAAATATATAAATAATTTATAAACTATTATAATTTTAATTATAATATGTATTGTATAGAAGTGTAGGGGATGCAAGACACATAAATAAACACCGTTTAAGCACATTATGAACAAGGTAAAACAAAAGGCGAGTAAGCATAGGCCTATGCGTGCGGTATCATGAAGGTGACGGGTCAGCGAGACCCGGGGCACCTACCTGGTGCCTGATAGGCTGGTTGAGTTGGAAGGGGTGCAGCTTCACAGTAAGGTAGAAATATTTATGAGTGATTACATTCGCAATCTTTTTCTTTTTAAGATCCCACGATTACGTCTCCGCTAAATCGTTTCCGAAACACAGTTCATTACACAAGGTAAGACAAGGGTGTTGCTGAATAGAATTACTATTATATTATTTTAATCTGATCATTCATCATGAACATTAACTTATATAAGTTATATATATACAGGGTGTAACACGAGTTAATGCAAATATTTCGAGAAATGAAAGAGAAGGTCATTCTCGACAGAAAATGTTCTATGAACACACATTTCAAGGCTTCGTTTGTAGGTGGGGCGAATTTTTAAGATAACCGGGTTTCCCACAGGCTGCTCTCGACCAACATGACGTATATACTCGATGGCTGAGTAGTCAGGGATAATGGGGGGTGGGGGTTTGATGAAGTGAATTAGGCAACTGGATTGCTAGTCTCTTAGTTATAAATTTTTTCTCGCAGATTTTTGAAAAATGTAACATTAACAGTCCCTTCAATTAGTATAGCACCTGTGAACAGACTGCACTGCAATCTAACTTTAATGATTAGCTTTACGTATCAAGAAAGTAGTGTAAATGTCACAGAATTGTTGAATCAGGAGTCAGGACTAGGCCTATGCTGAATGAGTGATAATCCCAGCAATCATTATGACGAGGAAATGCATGTCCAGGGAGGTTACTGCACTTTGAACATTGTCAGTTTTGTTTACCTCTTTCGATTACTGCATGAATATAATACGTACTACCTTTTTTCAGGAAAGACTGAAGATAGTGAATTTTCCGTAATGTTCTCATTCTTTTTCATCTGATAGAGACTAAAGCATTTACTTAAGTGTGTTTTTCCCTTCGACTGGTGTATGATGAATACTTCTGGTGGAGAATGAGGGGTTTTTGAAAACATGTTTCAAATCTTTGATCGGTGTTTAATGAATAGACCTATCTTTGCATTCGGCTTGCTTTTCTTTCCTTTATGGGATTCCAGTGAATACCATCGACGGAGAGGGATAGGATTTCAGTGATACTTGCATTTTTCACCTTTCTTCATTATCAAAAGAATACATTTGATTTGGAAGTGTTTTATTCACGTCGCATAGGCCTAATCGCCGATTGCCTTTTTTGATGACAGTGGAATTCACTGTTGTGAAACCCATAAATAAACCTCATATCGACATATTCCACATTATGTACTGGGAAGGTAAGGCATTGTCTCCAGTTTCTTACTTACAAAATGAATAAGGCTGCTTGGAGATTGGAGTAACAAGTGAACTGACCATCTCCCAGTCAGTCCCCCCTCCCCATAGCCGTGCGTACTCCGACAATCCTGCGCCCGCCATCTTATACTTGGCCTTTTAATGATAACGGTTATTTTAAAAATTCACCTCACCGACAATCGAAACCTTAAAATGCATATGTTTATAGAACATATTCTGCTAAGAATGAACTTTTCTTTCATATCTCGAAATATTTGCATTAACTCGTTTTACACCTTGTATATACATACATATATACATACATATATATACATATATATGTATGTATATATGTATATATATATATATATATATATATATGTATGTATTATATATACATATATTATATATATATAATATATATATATATATATATATATATAATATAGCTTTGCTAGAACGAAAAAAAAAACAATGTATAAAACCACGTATATAAAATAAACAAATAAATTAGTAAAATATTGTCAGAGGAATGGATATTAGCTTACAAATTGGAATTTGTTATGTTTTTAGTATGAACTATAACAAGCTAAGTTGTTAGACACGTAGCACATTGTTTATTACGTATATATTGATTTTACCCCAGATAACTAAACATGAGTTAGTAAACTTTCCAAAGCTAAATTTTCAACCTGTAAAGGGTTTAATAAGAGAGATTGATTATTGATCAGTATTTTTGATTGAATGACTTTGGCCTCAAATCATAGTATTTTTGTATTTTAGCTCTTATGTGTGAATTCCATTCTAGTATGTTTATGCACCGTAAATAATTTATTATTATTATTATTATTATTATTATTATTATTATTATTATTATTATTATTATTATTATTATTATTATTATTGGCGATTTTTGTTGGCCGTTGAAGCTACACCCCCTATTATTAATATGATGATGATGATGATGATGATAAAGAAAGTCACAGTCTCGTGAAGAGCAAATGTTAAAGAACCACAATTATATATTAAAATATATTTTTTACATAGAGATATATTTTACTATATAATTGCGGATTTTATCAATTATTATTATTATTATTATTATTATTATTATATTATTATTATTATTATTATTATTATTATTAATTTTCATAGAAAAATATATTCTTAAAGTACAACATTTAAAAAAAAAAACGTTTACGCTCATGCACATGTAGGATAACACTCAATTTACATGCATGAAAATACAGAGAAAGAAAAAAAATTAGTACTGCAATCCATCTGCGCCGGTGGAAAACAGAAGAAATATTCTGCCCTCGCAACAGAACTATTTCGGGGTTTGTCCTGACAGTTTTCAGAGGCAGGAATGCTGCTGCAGACTTTGATGTCAGAGAGGTGGAAAGTAACTTTGAGATATCGCGATACAAACTCAATCGCGAATGGTTGCAAGAAGAGGTCATTGGTAAACACAGTCTGTATGTATAGATATATATATATATATATATATATATATATATATATATATATATATATATATATATATATATATATATATATATATTAAACTAAATCACGAAAGTTTGGAATGTGATAAATCCATAAATAAAGGTATAAGACACGAAGGAAAAATAAACAACGGAGTTCTGCAAGATCTTTCGACGTTCAACGTCCTTTACTCAGCAGATATATATATATAAGTCATATCACATTACCGTGATTCATATACATACATCGAGGTACAAATGTCCTTTAATATCTAATTTGCTCTACCTCGGAATTAATATATTTTTCATTTATGTTTAACCGAAGGGGAATTTTTTAGGCGATAACAAATTTGCCGGCTGACGGGCGCGAACCGTCAACACCTTCAAATCCAGGAGACCAAGTGAAACCTTAACCCACCCGCCAAGGCGTCCTGGATTTGAAGGTGTTGATGGTTCGTGCCTGTCAGCCGGCAAATCTGTTATCGCCTAAAAAATTCCCCTTCGGTTAAACATTTATGAATAATATACTAATTCCGAGGTAGAGCGAATTAGATATTAAAGGACATTTGTAGTTCGATATATATATATATATATATATATATATATATATATATATATGTGTGTGTGTGTGTGGTGTGTGTGTGTGTGTAACTATCTAATTTAAAAAGATAGTTACCTTGTTTATAAAATTGTAGGGAAATACAATGTCACCTTTCAGCAACAACAGCTTGTTATACTAACTGCAGTCTCTGTTTTTGAGTACTATTAAAAGTATTCTTTCTTGTTTGGTAGTGACAAATTGTAATGATGGTTTGCTTGTTAATGACTTTGATCTTTGTTTCGTGAAATTTTCTTGTTAATGTTTCTATTTATTTATTTTACTTTGTACCCCGAAGAAGTGTACGCAATGCACGAAAGCGCTTGGCACCGGCTTTTTAATACTCCACCTTACATGTGGCGATTTACGTACATATTTGTCAATTGCTGTTTGGTGAGTTATTGCTGACAAGCATATGTGTGTGTGTGAGTGAATTATACGTCACCGAGATTCATATACAGGCATTAAGCTACAAATGTCCTTTGATATCCAATTCGCTCGACCTCAGAAATAATATATTTGCATATATTTTAATCGAGGGGGGATTTTTTTTTTAGTTTATAATAAGTTCGTTGTCTCGTGGGATCGACCCAGCGACAGACCACAACTCAGGACTGAAATGTCACGCCTTAGACACACGGCCGAAAAGCGCCTCAGTGGGGTGGTTGGTTTGGTGTTTGCTTCTCACCTCAATGGTCGCGGGTTCGATTCTCGGCCATTCCATTGAGGAGTGAGAGATGTGTATTTCTGGTGATAGAAGTTCACTCTCGACGTGGAATAACCACTCATTCCATGCAACGTAAAAACACCATACAAACAAAAACAAACAAACAAACACACGGCTAAAGTTGGTACAGACTCCCACCTACAAATCACTGTCAAACTCAGGTATTTGTAATTAGAATCGATATCAACCCACCTCTACCATGTTAACCGCGTAGTACGGTTGCCGCACGTAGCCATATTATGAATGAACTTTCTCACATCACCATGATACATATACAAGCATTAAGCTACAAATGTCTTTCAAGATCCAGAAAGCTCTACCTTGGAAATAACATATTTTCATATATGTTAACGGAAGGGGATATCTTTAGTTGCTAATTAAGTTCGTCGTCTCGTGGGCGTGTCTAGGTGTAGTGGGCGTTGCATCTAGGTTTAGTGAAAAGGGTGTTTATGTTAAGTGGAGGATGTGTTTAGGTTTGGTGGGTGGATGTATTTAGGTTTAGTGAGGTGGGGTGTATTTAGGTTTAGTGTGGGGTGTATTTAGGTTTAGTGGGATGTGTGTTTAGGTTTAGTGGGGTGAGTTTAAGTATAATGGGGGGTGCATTTAGGTTTAGTGGGAGGGGTGTTTATGTTCAGCGGAGGATGTGTAAGTTTGGTGGGAGATGTGTTTCGGTTTAGTGGTGGATGTGTTTAGGTTTATGGTATAGAGGGGTGTTTAGGTTTAGTGGGGTGCATTTAGGTGTGTGTTTAGGTTTAGTGGAGGTGCGATTAGGTTTGGTGGGAGGGTTGTTTAGGTTTAGTGGACAATTTATATAGGTTCAGTTGCGGGTATATGTTTAGGTTTAGTGGGGGTGTGCTTTGGTATAGTGGGTGTGTGTTTAGGATTAGTGGGTGGTGTGTTTCAATTTAGGGGGGGTGTTTAGGTTCACTGGAGGTGTTGGTCAGCTAGTGTATATTTATATAATATATGATGTATGTGTGTGTTTGCATGCTGGAGGCGTGTTTGTAATGGTTGACAACGAAACCTCTCTTACTATCGAGCGCTAGTGGAAGCTAAACCGATGTTAACTTTAGTATATGCATATACCTGGAAACATCTTTGCATTTCTCTGAGTTCTTGCCGTATATCTTTTACTTCAGTAATTTATCCTACATATACTCGGACTTCGCTTTACGGTTTAATATTGTCATCAAAGGCTAAATTGTTCTCTATGCATGGGTGATCGTTTGTGTAATATTCAGGGTAAATATTTGAAACTATATATATATATATATATATTATATATATATATATATATATATATATTATATATATATATCGGGATACATCCCCAATGATGTATCATTCTGTTGTTTTATAAAATATATATTTATTTTAACAGCAACTTATAAAACTACAGAAGGATTGTACGTCATAATGGATGGTATCCCCATTTACTTAGACGTACGACATAGTACCTAGCCTCTGCAGAGAGAGAGAGAGAGAGAGAGAGAGAGAGAGAGAGAGAGAGAGATTAGGTTACCAAACCTCAGATGACCTAAGGAGAATTTCCCTTCAGTTTTAAAAGCCAAAAAGTCAGTCAGTGCCAGAAAATATAGTTATGAATAATTGTCATGACTAAATGTGAAGTTGGGTCGAGATACTTAAAAGACCCTTGAACGAGGCTGAATTATGCCCTCTCTTTACCCAACGCCGTTACCGAGTCCTCACGTGAGCCCAGATGTGATCCAACAAAGGAACGTGTTTCTATGCCATAAGATATCGTTGATGCCGCGAATATATTGTTTTATTCTTGACGTTTATGGTCGAAACTTCATTTTGCATTGCGTGGATATGTGTCCCCGATGGGAAGCGAGACTCTCTTATCTCTTCAACTCAATGGAGATGATATTCTCTCTCTCTCTCTCTCTCTCTCTCTCTCTCTCTCTCTCTCTCTCTCTCTCCCCTTTGTTAGTGACTGATCGGAATTTATCATGTAAAACCGATATATGCTCTCTCTCTCTCTCTCTCTCTCTCTCTCTCTCTCTCTCTCTCTCTCTCATGTTAGTGACTGATCGGAATTTATCTTGCAAAACCGATATGTTTCCGTTGAATGTAAGCAAAGGGTTTATACATTAAATCACTCAGAATTTCATTAGTCATACTGTGCCTATCTTATTGAACAGTATTGGTATATAAATAGAATAGCTATTGAAACGGGTGGGTTATGAATTAGTTAAATTTCCCTTCCTCGAGAAATTCAAGCCCCCATGCTGGTCATGAGACAGATCGGAGCAAAAGCACCGTTCTTTAACAAAAATTTAAGAATTTACTTCTCATCGTGTACTACATGCATTATCTGTCGAATTCGCATTGCTACAAATATGTTAGAATCGTGATGGGTCAAGTCTCACAACGGTGGCGTAATGTTAAACATGTTTGCAGGGTGATTGATGTAGTTTGATAATCACATTCTCTAGATTTACTATGTAGTCCTATATTGCAATTTCCACAATGATTCCTTGCCTATTTTTGGACCCTGGTTCGACTAAAATCTATGGAATCCATAACGAGATAAACGATGAGGTTCTAGTAGGACTTCAACCCAAAGTATTCTATAGCTGTATAAATGTAACTCACTACAAACCCCCTTCCCCCCCCCAAAAAAAAAAAAACAGAAATTCAATTCCGCTCATGCTTACGCATAATTATTTGATTTCAACCATATTCTCACCGTAGCATACACAGAGCCAAGTTAATCTTCCAACTTCTACTAACCTTTTTTTATTTCGTGGTCGTTTTCGAACTTCCATCAAATTTACTTCTTCCGTTATAATAATTCTCTAACCATAAACGTCTTCGTCACAACGTTTTCATCTGCGCAGAAACGTTTGGAGACGTTTTAAGTAAGATGTTATTACCGACGATCACTACAGCCACAATAATACACGGTTACTTTACCAATGACAGTTTCATCTTCCAGAATAATCATAAAAAAAGTGGTGGGGTCGTTTTAAGTAAAGTGTTATTACTGGCGATAATGCTGTGGTATTGAAAAAAAAAAACTTTGAGATAGATAACCATAATTCAGCAATTGTCCCATCTGCGTTAAAAAGCGCCTCAATGGCGTGATCGGTTTGGTCTTGGCCTGCCACCTCGGTAGCCGCGAGTTCGATTCTCGGGCATTCCATTGAGGGGCGAGAGATGTGTATTTCTGGTGATAGAAGTTCACTCTCGACGTGGTTCGGAAGTCACGTAAAGCCGTTGGTCCCGTTGCTAAGTAACCACTGGTTCCAGGCAACGTAAAAACACCATACAAAAAAATGCCTGCGTTAAAAAGTAGGGCAGACGTTTTGATTAGGAATTTTAATCCTCACGATGTTTTTGTCACATTGAAAAAAGTCTTGTGGGGAACTTTCGTCTCTCTCTAAGAAAGCAACGTCGACGTAAAGCAAAATTAGCTCTCTAAAACTGTAAATCAGCATTTGATATTTCTAATTACACCAGAATACCTTAGGCAAATCAGATGGATCGTTCCTAGGTAGTGACCCCTTAGGGTTTTCGGAAGGGGAATGCCAAGTTCAGGTGGAAAGATAGATTATTGAATGACATGAAGGGAAAGGGATTAAGAGAACAAGATGCATAGGACAGACGAAGATGGAGAAGGCTGACTAGAAACAGCGACCCCATATATTAATGGGAAAAGCTGAAGGTAAAGAAAGAGAAGTTTATGTTTTTACAGTATTCCCCAACGGGCTTGTGCTAAACACGCCCCCGAAGTGGATACATTCTGGGTTCAATCCCGTGGGGGTCACTTTCTATGAAAGATCTAATCGAACTTGAGTTTTATCGTTCACCTTCCGTTCCGAATTTAATATCCGTAACATTTTCGTTATACGATTATTAATTAATTAATTAATTAATTTATTTATTTATTTATTTTTTACTGGCTTCTGTGACTGCACCAGGCTTCGTTGCTATGAACCGTCCCGCCTGCAGATGGAGGGGGGTGCCCGGCTCTGAGTTTTATGGGGAATTCAATCCCGTCTGTCGTATTTTTCGTCTCTTGTAACTTTACGTTTTCAGAATCCGCAGGTTTAAGCCTACACCAAAGGGCTCCTCCCAAGAGGGAGAGCCCTGGTTGGCATAAGGCTAGCTTAATTTACAAGAGCAACGACTCCTCTCTTGGAGAATTGTTATTTTTTCAAAATCATTTTTCTGTTTCTCTCTCTCTCTCTCTCTCTCTCTCTCTCTCTCTCTCTCTCTCTCTGAGATGATTCACTCTTATACATATCTTCTTTTTTCTCGTTTTCTTATCTTTGTCATAGCGGGATGGTCGTACTTTTCAACCTTATTTTTATGCTCCTTCTCTCTCTCTCTCTCTCTCTCTCTCTCTCTCTCTCTCTCTCTCTCTCTCTCTCTCTGTCTGAGAAGATTCAGTCCTATAATTTTTGTTGTTGTCAACTTTTGACACGCAACACAAAAATAAATGACTTAATGTAACCACCATTTTATCAGTTAGAACAGAATAATGGTATCAAACATCGTCACAGTAAAAAAAGAAATAAAAATAAAATAAAAACTTTACCAAATTACACTGAATGCAGTAACCTTTATTTCTTAGGGGAAGAATGGGAAATAGGCCTATAAAACATAATGCTACGGGCATAAGCCTTTAGTGGGAAGTGGTGAATTTTATTGCAATAGAATAATGTTTGTTTTCTTAAAGGTAAGAGGGAAATGTAGGCCTATCAAAAATGGATGTTATTAAAGACAGAAGCTTCTAATGGAAGGCGATGAATTTTATTGCAATATAATCATTTCTAGGGGAAGAATGGGATATAGGCCTATCAAAACGAATGCTGTAGACATAAGCTTCTACTAAAATGGTGTGAATTTTATTGTAATAGAATTACTTTTTCCCTAGGAGAGGAGGGAATGGTAGGCCTATCAAAAGAATGCTACAGCATAAGCTTCTACTATAAAGCTGTGAAATTTATTGCAGCAGAATTACCCCACCCCCATTTTTTTAAGGAGAGGATGGAATCGTATGACTATCAAAAGAATGTTAAATGCATAAGCTTCTACTAAAAAGTTGAGAAATTTATTGCAATATAATTACTTTTTTATATAAGGAGAGGAGGGAAAGGTAGACCCATTAAACGGAATTTTAAAGACATAAACTTCTACCTGAAAACTATGAAATTTATACTATAATAACGATATTGAACTGATAGCCAGCACATCAATGTACCAGACCGCTCGAGATTTAAGTGATTGATGGCGTTCAATAAATTATTGGTTGAAAGCTAGGATCCATCTACCTGGGAAGTGCGATGCACGGGGAGCGTAAGGGATTATCTGTATCAGAATATTGATTGAGAGCAATAATGTGACACAATGTTCCATGTATGCACATTCATCCTTTATAAATCAGGCTTATTTCCTATGCTCCGGAAAACTGGGAAAGGTGGAGAACATTATATACCATTTTTATCTAATATGCTTACTTCCCTGTCCTGCAACTATAGGAACGGATAGCTTGTTGTCTTATTTTATGGTTTAACTTAAGGGTATATCAAGGACTGATATATGTACACACACGAACACACACACACACACACACACATATATATTTATATATATATATATCTATCTATATATATATATATCATATATATTATATAATATATATATATATATATATATATACAGCATAATAATATAATAATATCTATATATAATATATACATATTATATAATATTATATATATATGTATATATATATATATATATATATATATATATATATATATATATATATATACATATATATATATATATATATATATATATATATATATATATATATATATATATATATATATATATACATATATGTATATATATATATATATATATATATATATATATATTATATATTTATATATATATATATATCTATCCATACTATATATATATCTGTTTCCATCACGAAGGGTTTTCATCGTTTTCTTGAAGTTATCTTTTATCATGTTGGTTGTCTCTTATTAATATTATTATGAATTTTACCAAGGTTTGTGTATATACTACGCACAGTGTATCTCTTTTACGTTGACACTTCTCACATAACATACACTCCATGCGTACTTTTACTTACCCGTTTTCTAATCCTGGTGACTACCTTTTTTTGTAAATATTCCTATTACTATTATTTTTTCCTAGTAATTGTAACTCATGAAATCTCTAGTCTCTCTTCACCAAATCATTAACTGCCTTCATTCCCTCTTCCTACCTTCTAATAACTGGAATTGCTCCCTGTCTACTCCGCGATTTTAGCCATAGCTCATGTTTCGCCAATTTTGTAGACAAGGTATTCTGGCGCCCCTCTCATCACACACTCACAATATATATATATATATGATATATTATATATATATATATATATATATATATATATATATATATATATATATATATATACACACACACATTCGTGTGTGCTTAGTTGAGCGTATAGCAGTAATTATTCATACCCCGATTCAGCAAGATGTGCAGACTGCCGTTGAATATCAACCTAACGACTTACCAAGCGCCTCAGTGGCGTGCTCGGTATGGCCTTGGCCTGTCACCTCGATGGCCGCGCGTTCGAGTCACGGGCATCCCATTGAGGTGTGAGAGATATGTATTTCTGGTGATAGAAGTTCACTCTCGACGTGGTTCGGAAGTCACTTGAAACCGTTGGTCCCGTTGCTGAATAACCACTGGTTCCATGCAACGTAAAAACACCAAACAAACAAATAACGACTTACCAGACAACGCCTACCAACGAAACATTTTTCTCTGCAACTCTTCAAGTCACCATCCGGCACCCCACACGCCCTCCCCCCCGCCCCCGCCACCCCCGCGCCACCTCCATCCACGGGCGCTTTGCCTCCCCAAGTCTTCTTCAGGAGCGATATCTGAATTATTCACAAGGGCCTCTTCTGGGGCACACAAGGGATGTGATCTGCCATTAAGAGAGCGGCCAACTCCGCTGCAAGTCAAACGGTATGGATAAAAACTATTGACTCGCTGGAAGGATTTCAAATGGACCTGAATGATCCTCCGGCTAAGTTTTTTTTCTCCTTTTCCTTCTCCTTTTTTGAAAGGTCTTTCAATGAACGCCGCTGCATTTGACCTACGTTCAAAGAAGGTATATAATGAAGAGGCTTGACTTATTTTCTTTCTTTCTTGACTTATTTTTCTTTCTTCTGCATAAGAGCGATTCATTAGGGATTCTTTAGATGCACTGGCCTGGAACTTTCGTATCGGATCTCTTATGAAGTTTTGATTTACCTGTTTCTCTCTCTCTCTCTCTCTCTTCTCTCTCTCTCTTTCTCTCTTTTCGGCGTTTGGCTCTCCTTTCTTCTAGACGACAATTTTCTTCTATCATGTTTTCTCAAAGACTGTTCCCCAGTTTCGTCAAAAACAGTTTATAAAAATCTTTGCACAGTATCCATATACGTCACCTTACATTTTAGCGCCTCAGTGGCGTGGTTGGTATGTTATCCGCCTGCCACCTCGGTGGCCGAGAGTTCGATTCTCAGGTATGCCGTTGAGGGGTCAGAGATGTGTATTTCTGGTGATAGAAGTTCACTCTCGACGTGTTTCGGAAGCCACGTAAAGCCGTTGGTCCCATTGCTGAATAACCACTGGTTCCATGCAACGCAAAAACACCATGCAAACAAAACAATATCTTGTTATTTGTCTGCCTGCCCACACTTTTTTGTTCGCCCACAGATCTTGAAAATTACTGAGGCTAGAGGGCTGCTAATTGTAATGTTGATCATCCACCCTCCAATCATGAAACATAGCAAATTGCAACCATCTAGCCTCGGTAGTTTTTATTTTATTGAAGGTCAAAGTTAGCCATGATCGTGCGTCTGGGACCGCTATGGGTGCCAAGAATACAGGCCACCACCGGGCCGTGGCTGAAAGCTTCGTAAGCCGCGGTTGAGAGTTTGATACAGCATTATACGCTGTAAAGGAAAACAAGATTGCGCATTTTGTCCATAGCCATTTTGATATTAAGTGGATTAGCAGTATCTACACATTAACTGTGGGAAGATGTAGCTTTTCGTGTGTTGCACGGTCAGAGAGAGAGAGAGAGAGAGAGAGAGAGAGAGAGAGAGGCAGCAAAAGAATACTGCAAATGCACTAAGGCATTTTTCGCACCACTCGGCCTGGCAAGAGGTATGTATTCAAGCAGCCCCCGCCACCCTCTCTCTCTCTCTCTCTCTCTCTCTCTCTCTCGCTCTCTCTCTCTCTGAAGAGATTTATATGTTTTCCGTCGTAAAACTAATTACTCCATTAACGAATCTATACAAAAATGTAAATGCATTTTATCAATGGGGAAATTTTTTAATTATTATAATTTGCTAAACATTAGCAATCTTATTCGTCTCGAAATGATAACCTTTTAATTCAATAAACTCGGGGGTTAAGGAGACTATCTTAACGGGAGAAGGTTACTTTCCCTGATATCTTAACGGGAGAAGGTTACTTAACTGATATCATCACGGGAGAAGGTTACTTAACTGATATCTTAACGGGAGAAGGTTACTTAACTGATATCTTAACGGGAGAAGGTTACTTTCCTGATATCATCACGGGAGAAGGTTACTTACCTGATATCTTAACGGGAGAAGGTTACTTAACTGCTATCTTAACGGGAGAAGGTTACTTACCTGATATCTTAACGGGAGAAGGATACTTAACTAATATCTTAACGGGAGAAGGTTACTTAACTAATATCTTAACGGGAGAAGGTTACTTAACTAATATCTTAACGGGAGAAGGTTACTTAACTAATATCTTAACGGGAGAAGGTTACTTAACTAATATCTTAACGGGAGAAGGTTACTTAACTAATATCTTAACGGTAGAAGGTTACTTACCTGATGTAGTATGTTGGCCAAGTACCGTTCAAATCTCTTTTCCCGTTCTTGAGACATTCTGACCTACGCCTCCTACCCACCCACCCAACCCCTCCTCCCCATTCCCCACACTTGCCCCAAATTCCCCATCACCCCCTCCTCCCCCTAAAAAAGTCTAGTCAAGAAAAAAAAATTTATTCGAGGGCTGCTGTGAAAAATGATCCTGAATCTAATCAGAGATTTTTCGTTGACTTACTTCCCGTGTATCGCGGAAAGACTACACTAATTAGTGTCCTTATTAGGTTGCTTCAAAGAATCGTGTGTGTGTGTGTGTGTGTGTGTATGTGTCAGTCCGTGTAGCATAAAAACCGGTGGATATATTACTTTCGTTTGAAATGATGAAATAAATGTAAAAGATAAATCAATTTAACAATTAAAGTTTTCCACCTCTCTCTCTCTCTCTCTCTCTCTCTCTCTCTCTCTCTCTCTCTCTCTTACACGCGCCGCAGTGGCGGGATCGGTATGGTCTTGGCCTGCCACTTCGGCGAAGCCGCGAGTTCGATTCTCGGGCATTCCACTGAGGGGTTAGAGATGTGTATTTCTGGTGATAGAAGTTCACTCTTGACGTGGTTCGCAAGTCATGTTGGTCCCGTTGCTGAATAATCACTGGTTCCATACGATGTAAAAACACCATACAAAATAAATAAAAATTCTCTCTCTCTCTCTCTCTCTCTCTCTCTCTCTCTCTCTCTCTCTCTCTCTCTCTCTCTTTTCCTGTGTGCATAGTATAAAGTCCGTTAGGAAAAATGGCTTTCGTTTGGAAATGATGAAATTCAAAATAAGAAAAATGAATAAACAAACAATTAGAGTTATTTATTTTCAGAAATGCTCTCTCGTCTAGCTAATGCAAAATCACTTTACTGAACATCAGCACTGTAGTTTCTTTCAATTTCCTAAGTTGAATTTTATCAATCTTCTCATATTCATTGTTAGGTTTCCCCCCAAGAGTCAAAAATGTTGTCAACTCCATGAAAAGACGGCGGTTAGCTAAGAAAAGCAAATAAACACCTTTATAATTTTCTGTGGAACAAAGGTTGTCAAGTTAGTCTCTCAATGAAACACAAAGGATATCTGGATATATTTTCCAAGAACCGCAAAGAATAGCTTAATATATTATCTATAAACCGCAAAAAATAGGCTGATATATTTTCTAAGAACCGTAAAGACTAGCAAAACATTTTCTCATAGACGCAAAGAATATCTGGATATATTTTCTAAGAACTGCAAAGAATATCTTGATATATTTTCTAAGAAACGCAAAGAATATATTGATATATTATCTAAGAAACGCAAATAATATATTGATATATTTTCTAAGAACCGCAAAGATGATCGTGATATATTTTCTAAGAAACGCAAAGAATATCTTGTTATAATCTATGAGAAAAGCAACAATATCTTGATATACTCCAAACGATCCAGATCATTCCGTACAAGTTTTGGTCATCAGGAAACTTTATCAATTATCAAGATAAAACAGTTCTAACCACAGAAACGTAAAACGTTTAAAATATTCTGCCTCTACAAACATTTATAGAAACTGGAAGCAAGATAAAAAAAAATTCATGTTCATTATTAAAATGATTCAGGATATTTTCACGTACCCAGCCAAAAATGCGAATTAGTTAATATATTTTTGACGCTGTATATCAGCAGTACAAACAGAATATATATATGTTGACTTTGTAAATAAAAATGCAAATAAAATATATAAAATACTTTTACACTTGATATTTGAAAAGATAGTCACTGATACCGCGTGTGTAAAAAAGAAAAAAAAAATATCGAGTCACTACCCTCGGCTTCAATTTGTTTTTTCCAGCCTGATTTTTGGCCCACCCTCTCTCGCAAAAGGAAACAAAAATAACAAACTCTATTTTGGCATTCCGGTTTCGTTTTCTTTTTTACGAGACCAAAAAAAAAAAAAACGAAATTTAAAACACCTTCATTTCTTCCTCAACTTTGTCTTTGTCTTTATTAGTAGATGTTTGCAGATTTCACATATCATGTTTGTGTTAATTTTTTATATAAATATCTGATGTGTTAAGTTTTGATACGATTGATTGACTCGTAAGGATATAAATCCTTAGATAATCTTTAACATTCATTTCCGTAGGGGGTGGGGGGTAGTGCCGTCAGTGCACTTCACACGGTGCACTGTAGGCATTACTAAAGGTTCCTTGTAGCGTCCCTTCGGCCCCTAGCTACAGCCCTTTTGATTCCTTTTACTTTACCTCCGTTCAAATTATCTTTCTTCCATCTTACTTTCCACCCTCTCCTAACAAGCGCCTCAGTGGCGTGGTCGGTATGGTCTTGGCCTGTCACCTCGGCTGCCGCGAGTTCGAATCTCGGGCATTCCTTGAGGTATCCGATATGTGTATTTCTGGTGATACAAGTTCACTCTCGACGTGGTTCGGAAGTCACGTAAAGCCGTTGGTCCCGTTACTGATAACCACTTGTTCCATGCAACATAAAAACACCACACAAACAAATACAAACCTAACAATTGTTTCATGGTGCAACTGCAAGGTTTTCCTCCTGTTACGCGTTTCGAACCTGCTTTACTTTCAATTTCCTTTATATCCCTGAATGACGCCATAGGTCCCAGTGGTTGGCCTTTAACAAAAATTTTATGTTCCTTTAGCACAATTCCAAGTAGGGTTGGTGATTTAAAAAAAAAATTAAATAAAAAAATAAAAAAAAATCACTGATTTATTTGATTTTTTAATTTCTTATTTTTTTATTTGCTAGATGTTTTTTCAATACTTTTTCCTCAAAATGTTTTTATGACAGAATTACTATTGATTTATGTTAAGGTTTCCGGTTCTGGCCTAAAGTATGTACTTGTAATTTTTTTATATCAAAATAAATAGATACAGCACAGTTTTAAAATTTGTTTGTTTTCAAATAAAAAAAATAAAAATAAAATTTTTTTCATGAAAAATCAATGATTTAATCACTTGTTTAAATCAGTTTCATTTAATCATTGCTAACCCGGCATCCAAATGAGGACAATTTATTAATTGCCAAAATATATCCATTAAACACTGACCTTTGAATTCGAGTACCTATAAGGAAAAAAGAAGCTTTTAGATCAGCAACGCCGTAAGACCATGACTAAGGAACGAAAGTTGCAAAGAGCCACCTTTCTCTCTCTCTGTATTTAACCCAGAACCTGTTCCGTTCATGACACATTTTGAATTAGATCATTACATAAGTGAGCATTGATTTTCATATGCAAATGATTTTGTTATTATTTTTTCATATATTTTTTGCCTTATTTGAGCATTTTTCATGGTGCTTTTTTTTTATTAAATTAATATGAAAGCAGAAATGTTACATGCGCATATTCATGCGTATCTATCAATTCGAACTCATCGCGTTTTGGCATGTGTCCAAAATGTCTGTTTCGGAAACTGAAGCTTATTATAGAAATATTGCCTTCGTCTAAGATATCTTTCGTCTCATGTTTTATTCCATATTAGATCATTTTTTCACTTATAAACAGATAATATATTAGTGATGACGGTGCATGTGACTTATTTCGTGATGCTTTCTCAAATTCCCTTCATCCAAATATTATATTTTTTATTTTTTGGTTAAGAAAAAATTTCTTTTTCATGCGGCCATGAAACTTTATTTTAGGTTTCAAAAAGCTTTCAGGAATATATTTTTTTTCAATTTATATGCCACCTGCTTTTTCCTTTGGCGATACAAGAAAAAAAAGTATTGTTTTATGTTACCTACAAAATACCGAATACTTTTCCAGTTAAATCAGAAATATATTGCCATCAGTATTGTTCACCCTACATTTTGGGGTGGGAAATAACGAGGAATGTGTAGCCGTTTTTTTAATATAATTTTTCACTTATATAACTTCTCTCTCTCTCTCTCTCTCTCTCTCTCTCTCTCTCTCTCTCTCTCTCTCTCTCTCTCTCTCTCTCTAAATGTTTATCTCTTTCTTTGACAAAATCTTATTCTGCTGTTGTATTTCTTGACTTACACACCTAATCTCTCTCTCTCTCTCTTCTCTCTCTCTCTATCGTCGTCTTCTCTCTCTCTCTCTCTCTCTCTCTCTCTCTCTCTCTCTCTCTCTCTCTCTCTCTTTGAATGTGTATTTCTTTTTTTGACAAAGACTTATTCTGCTGTTTTATTTCTTCACTTACACACCTACACATCTATTAATGTGATTACTTATCTAAAATCCTGCATTTCTTGCGAACTCAGCCATTTAAGAAATATTGTGTTTATACTTTAAAAAAAGTGTTTTAATATTTATATGTTATTTTTCCCGTAAATCAGTCTCAGTTGATTTTAATGAAATTGGTATTATCGTCACGCTATTCATCATTCATATAGAATCTATCTTTTCGGTTTATTATATGCAAATACTCGAATATTTATGTGAACTTTAACTGTTTGAATGGATAAGGGAAACCGTAATCGGTTGTTAAAAGTTTTTTTTTTCTAACTTTCTTTCCTATTTCATAGTTAGATTTGGCCAGCTTTGTGTTGGCACTGGTTCTTTCTCTCTTTTTGAAATAATCTCATTGGAGTCGGAATTTTCATTATCCTGTGGCAAGGAAGGGTAGCTGCTCAGATCTTTCGCATTTCTAACGTACCCATATTCTTTCATATCTAAAATACTATACTGCTATGAATCACTTTTGAATATGTGAACACACTTCTATCATCAGTATGAATAACTTGAATACTAATGATGATACAGGGTTATGTCTAATCAAGCAATATTCATCATCACTCATGGATTTTCTTGTGAAAATGTTTTCCTAATTTAGCTTATGGCTTTGCATTGTCACTGAGAATGTAGGGCAACTGCTAACTTGAAAGTTAGAATGTGGAACTTTCTGCAATCTTTTGTATTTCTTGTATTTCTTGAGTCACCTTGTTTCCATTTGAAATACCCTTTTATTTCATGTGACACTTATCTCTCATTTTTTTAAAAACACTTATAATACTTGACGTTTTACACTTTTTTTCCATAGTGTGATGTTTCAATCGTTTCATCATAAAAGAAATACTGGGTGTCATTAATAAAAACGAACATATTAATCAATTAGAAAAAAAGGAAAATGTTTTGATGCCAACAGGGACTTTCGAACTGTGTTAGCCCTCTTTAGGGTGGTCCTCCAACAAGATAAAAATTTGTGTATGACTGTTTAGCTTTTGGTATAAAACTTCGATAGTGTAAAGTTCAGGTTGAAAGCTCCCAAGTATCGATACAAAAACTTGATTGAATTAAACATGAATGCCTTAGCTACGCTTCAAATTATGTCTGGTTTTGCTATTTATAGCACTGAAAAAAAGTGGAGTTATTGGGTAGCAAGAGGAAAAATTCAATAAAGCAATTCGCTGAACGCACATGGTAGAAATTTTAGCCAAGCAATTGTTCCCACAAAGATTACTACGTCAATAACGACAATTATATTAATAGCAATGATAAGATGAGTAACAATAACGAGAATGACGTTATTACGAGTGAGACGAACATCATAATCTCACCAAAAATTATGACGTTTCTTGATGCGAAGAGATGAACAACTACGAATTCGGTTTTTTTTTTTTTTTTTTTTTTTTTTTTTTTTTTTTTTTTTTTTTTTTTTTTTAATGTTCAGGAGAAGAAGCGTATTAAAACCCGGTGGGTCCAAGATGAGAATAGCGAACGTTTCATTCTCAGAGTAAAGGAGACGTTTTGTAAATGAAAGACAAAAGAAATGATGGCAACTAACCAAGCACAACGCTTAACCACGCAATATGAAACATTCCAAGAAAGCGGGAAAAGAAATAGTAAACTATAAAGGCGACGTCTATAAGGTCTTCCTGGGAGATATTAGTCTGCGAGATATATGATGAAACTTACTTGCTGACAAAAAAGGGGGAGGGGGAATAATTTAGCGTCCCGTGTAGTTCTCCTTATAAAGGGTGGGGGGAATAATTTAGGCGTCCCATTTAGTATTCCTTCTAAAGGGGGGGGATAATTTAGGCGCCCGATGTAGTTCTCCTTTTAAAGTGTGGAATAATTTAGGCGTCCCGTGTAGTTCTCCTTTTAAAGGGGGGGGGGAATAATTTAGGGAGGCGTCACATGTAGTTCTCCTTTTAAAAGGAGGGAGGGGAATAAATTAGGTGTCCCATGTAGGTTCTCCGTTTAAAGTGGGGGGGGGGGCGGGGGGAAATCTTTTAGGCGTCCCATTGTTAGTTCTTCAAGTTTTAAAATTTCTTTTTTTTGTTGGAATGTTAATTTAGGCGTCCCAACGTTAAGTTCTCCTTTTTAAAAGGGGGGGGGGGGGGTGGGAATAATTTTAGGGCGGTACCATGTAGTTCTCCTTTTATCTAATTTATCTTAACGGGAAAATCCCAGACTCTATCATTATTGTATTTATCTCATTTGCCGGTAAACTACCTCTGGTCTTAATGCTTCCAGTCAAAACAAACATCTGTATCTTGAAGAAAAAAAAATCGTTGGTTACTCTAACTTCTAGGTAAACAAAACTAAACTATAATTGTGCTTTTCGTGAAGCATGAAAATGTTAAAGAGAGAATCTGAAGAAATTGTCTAGTAATGAATGTAGTACATACCTTTTGAATCAGCCCTTTCGTCCAGGTGAAATAGAGTAAGTCAGCATTCGTCATATTTTCCGTTTAATAATATTCTCTTCTCGGTGGCTGATTTGCATAGTGGCCTTATCCCTGTGAATAAAAAAAAAAAACACTTCTCTTTCCCTTCTTTGTTGATGGTCCCAAGACATCTTTCGTTCGTTTCTGATTGTTCCTGTTCCTGGTACCTAAATGTTACTTTGGGGTTGTTTTTGGTAAATATAATGCTTGGAGCTCTAGAGCTCACCCATTATTTTATCAGGCACAAAATGCTTGTGAATACGTTTTGCTACCTTTAATTTTATGAATAAGTTTGATTAGCCTTGAAAATTTATTTATTTGTTCACGGACAATAATTTAAACTGCGAGTGTTAAAACACTAATACTTTAATAAAAAATTTAATTGCCTCAACAAGCAGCATAAATATATATATATAATATATATATATATATATATATATATAGTATAAATATAATATATCATTATAATATAAATTCATTTCATTTAACTGAATGAATGATGGACATTTAGTGGATATTAATGAAAACTTGAGCTATATATATATATATATATATATATATATTAATATCCACTAAATATATATATTAATATCCACTAAATGTCCATCATTCATTCAGTTAAATGAAATGAATTTAATTTTCTTAATTAGAATTAAGCCAATTATCAAAGCAGTTTTTTTTATTTTATGTAAAAGTTACCATTAAACAACAACGAAACAAGAGTCATGACGAGCAAGGCAATTTTAAAATTAGTTGGTTAAAAGGTATTGGAAAGTATAAAAACATTATAATTGAGGTACTTCCTCACACCTGTTTATTTATTACTTCCTCACACCCGTTTATTTATTTACTATCCAACCAAAATATTTTATTTCTGTCGGTATGAAAACCCATTATAATTCTCGCCGTAGTTACAGGCAAGATTGCTAAATGTTAGGGCGTTCCAGTTTGAACAGAAACCAGAATTAAATAAGTCCCGACAGGAGAAACAATTACAGCAGAAACAAGGATTAATAATAGTCTATATCAGAGCCCCGTGCCCACCAGGGAGACCTCCGTGAAAGGTTAAACCCAGGACCATTTACCTTTGATGGTGTATCGGCCATTGCAGTCTTCCCATGAAAGGAGGACGATTAGTTTATCGTCAGGTGAATAGGATAGCGCAGGATAACCCTTAGGATCCAGAGTCCTTCCACGAAGGATAGATGGCTCTTGTGGCACAGCTTTGATTATTATGGCTTCGCGGAGGCGAGATACGTTGTCACGTTGATTTTTGTCGTTTTATATGCGCCTCGTGTGATTATTATTAGGGGAAAAAGTCGATTGAAAAATAAATATTCTAGTTTTTCAGGCCTATAAACGATAAAGGCTAAAAAACTCAATAAATTAGACTTTTGGAATCACGAACTGCTGCCATAACCACCTGTTTGCAATTGAATTGGCATTATATACCTCCAGCAACACACAAACCAGTTCAATATCAGAGGAGTTCAGGATTATGTGTTAGCTTTCCTCAAGTACCGAAGGCATAGAATAACACACGAATACAGTAAATGACGAGGCACTATACAGGCATAGTAGATTCCATTTCAACGGACTCATTAACGAAGGCTTTACGGATATCCTAGAAACAAATTCACGATTGCCAGTCTAATATCCGTTGTAATATCTATTGTTATTTGTAAGATATTATGGATGTGTTTGTTGAAAATAAGCATTTCTTGGATACGAAGACGAAGTAGATTTTATATGGTTAATGAAATCCTTTATGTATTTATTAAGTGATAGTTGAAATAAAAATAAATTACGAGAGGAAATCACTTTATTTTCCATTTTTTCTTTGTCAATTGTGACTGTGCCTTTGCATTCACTGTTTTCAGCTGTTTTATTTCTGTTTTACGTTTTTGACTTGAAACTACCTCTTTTAATTAAATTATGCAGATGAGTAACGTATTTTTAATTTCGAAAAAGAGAGAAATATGGTATTAAACAATTTTGAAAGGTACCAGAATGCACATTACTCAAAGGAATCACAATGGATCTCTATCTCTCTCTCTCTCTCTCTCTCTCTCTCTCTCTCTCTCTCTCTCTCTCTCTCAGAAGGACGAAAAAATTACAAAAAATAATGGTCACTACACGGTAGGATATGATTCTTTGGTGTGGTATCTCATTTATTATATAGCAAACTTCAAACAACGTTGGATGTACGAGTGGTACATATAGTCATTTTAGAGGTTTGGAAAAAAAACCACTTTCCTACAATGGGATCGTATTGACTAAGTGAAATACCTTAAAGAATAAATGTCTCGTTGACAGAATAGGACGTCTTTAAACTTGTGGAATAATTTATCACCTCGAACACTAACAAATTCTAGAACTACGGAAAGAGATCGAAATCATTGTTGGTTTAGCTGTAACTCAATTCAAATCGACTCGAATATAGGTGAATGCATGCCTTTTTATTTTATTTTATTTATTTATTTCATTTTGTTTTATTTTATTTTTTCATTTTTTGCAAGGAACCCTCTTACGAAACTATGAGAACACTCGAATGTTAAAAGTTTAAGCACTTGGTTATTGTAGACCTGAACATACTTAGGACTCCAGCTCCTCATGGTTCCATCTTGAAATAACCATGGTGGGGGGGGGAGTAGTGCCGTCAGTGCACCTCACACACGGTGCACTGTAGTAGGCATTGCTTAATGTTCTTGGCATCGCCCCTTCGACCCTTAGCTTCTGGCGCCTCAGTGGCGTGGTTGGTATGGTCTTTGCCTGCCACCTTGGTGGCCTCGTGTTCGACTCTCAGGTATTCCATTGAGGGATGAGAGATATGTATTTCTGGTGACAGAAGTTCACTCTCGACGTGGTTCGAAAGTCACGAAAAGCCGTTGGTCCCGTTGCTGAATAACCACTGGTTCCAGGCAACGTAAAAACACCATACAAACAAACAAGAAACCCTTAGCTGCAACCCTTTTCATACCTTTTACATTACCTCCATTCATATTCTTTCTTCCACCTTACTTTCCACCCTCTTCTAATAATTGTTTCATAGCTCCTCCCGTTACGCCTTTGTAATAACCTTTTACTCTCGATTTCCCTGTCAGCGCAGAATGGCCTCACGGGTCCCGAAAGCTTTCATGCAAATCATGTCATAACGTCGACATTACTGTCGTTTACATTTGACACGAGGAACAGTTCCCCGGCCATTGATTATAAAGTGATTTCCAAATGGTGACGATTAAACGACGTGATTGGATAGTTTCACCCCAGAGATGCCTAAAAGCAGGCGCTGACTTTTTTTTTTTTTTTTTTTTTTTTGGTGAAATTGCTTGGGGCACATTTTCAAATTATATCGGGACTTCCATTATCGATAATTAGGGCACATTGCTAATAATAAAGGTTGGCTTCATTTTGTTTTCATCTATTTCTTTGTTGCTTTTAATGTTGTCGTCCAAGTGTGCGAACGAATGTTATTTTCGGGGATTTAATACGCCTTTGTTATCGAAGACGATAACAGCCAATGAATAGTCTGGGGACTTATGTATCCCGTAGGATTTTTTGTGATATCTTAAGTAGGTTACAAATAACAAACAAATCTTTACTGGAGATTTCCCAGGGGTGGCAGATGGCGGCCATCTTGAATGTCAAAATGGCCGCCCTGTTGGCCCTTCTTTCTAGAAAGAGTTTGGTGCTTTTAGTACAATAATCCATTTATTTTCACTCAAAATGAACAATAACTAATTAGTTGAGTCTGGTTTTTAAAGGACATTACCAAAACATTTAAAATGTCACATTCAGTATTCAAAATGGCCGCCATAAGTTGTGACCCATATTTAGATTTTTTGCATACTTTTTAGTGATTTATTCAACCTTCAGGAAACAACTGGGCAATTTTTCAAGTTAATTCTGGTTGTGATGTAAGGGTTGCTGATTAAATTATTGTTCGCAGTAAAAAGCCAATTTGGCTGCCAAAAAGCAAATATGACTTCCATAAACTCAATATGCCTGCCATACATTGCCTAAAAAAAATTCCAACAGTTTAGCTACACTGTTAGCCAAATCTTCAATTGGTCTGATCATAATTTATCTAAATATTCATAACATTCATTCACTAGCTTTCATATTATTCATCGTCCTCTTCATTTGATAGTGCGAGGGTAGCTTCATCCTCACATTCCATTATCGCATTCGTCTAATTCAGTTTAGTTCAGCACAATTAAGTTTATTCTTTCTGGTTTAACATCTTGACTTGGAACAATTGCACCAGACCAAATAAATTATTGCATTGGGAGCCGGTGGCAATGGTGTCATTACTGGCTTGTATTCTCCATCTGGTAAATTCCACCCTTAGTCATCAGGCTTTGGTAGCTCTGGATTTGCAATGATGTCATTGTTCCAGAGCATTGCCTGGTAGTGTGCCCGCATTATAGCTGGTAGAAGTCCAGCACTGGTAGGAAGGAGACCTTCAGATTGTGTTTGTTTTTTCTTGAAAAGTCACCACCTTAAATCTGCTACATTTGCTTATATCTGTATGAGGCAAAAACACCTGACAAATGAATGCTTCAGTGGCACTGATGGTTGCTTTAGAAGGTCTTTCTGCCACACTGAGCTGAGGAAGTACTTTCCAAAATGTCAACTTTCCCTTGCCAACGAATCTTCCTGTGACATCTGCTCCTGATAATGCATGGAAGCCTGGGAGAGAGGTAGCCCTACTAGGACCCAAAGCATTAAAGATTGGAACAAGTGGTAGACTACTCTATTGTTCTTATCAACTCCTGTGGTGAAACACGTGTCTCTACAAAGAATTGGGTAACGCCTAATGGCTATAGTAGATTCACAGCAACCGTGCATCTGATGTCTAGCACGTCCCTTACGACGCTCCTGATTGGCTGTTGATAAGCCAGTCACAGGGCTGGAAACTCTCAGTCTCTCGAGAGAGTTCACATAGGCAGGATTTATATTCCACCTCTCCTGAGAGATACATTTGAAAGACGTGTCCGTCAGAAGTGGAACATACATCCTACCTATGTGAACTCTCTCGAGAGACTGAGAGTTTCCAGCCCTGTGACTGGCTTATCAATAGCCAACCAGGAGCTTTGTAAGGGACGGGCCTAGACATCAGATACACGGTTGATGTGAATCTACTTAAGTACGAGGACGTCTGCGTCTGGCAAACAGATTCTTAAAGATGTGGCACCATTTTGAGTGGCATTTACGCTGTGCAGGATAAACTTGATGTTTGCTTCTTCTTGGGAGCTTGAAAGGCCTTCAATTTCTCTGTGTGTGTGGCCTTTGCTTGATTATGCCACTTTCCTCAACATACAGAAACATTTTGTCTGGTAGACCTATAGTAAACTCATCTTTTGTTTTCACTTGGAAATCCAGCTGGTAGGGTAGACAGCACACCCATCCACCTGTCCCGTGCAGCGTAGCGTGTGCCCTCTTGCTAGTATATATATATTATAAGTCCATACATATATGTGTGAATATATATATATATATATTTATATATATATATATATATATATATATATATATGTATATACACATATATATAATATATATATATATATATTATATATATATATATATATATATATATATATATATATATGAACTATACGCGTGATAGCTAGATTTACCCCTTTGGTCAATATCACGAAATTACACATATCTAATTGGCACACGCTTCCAGCAATTCCACGAACGAAAACAAACGTCGAGAATTGTTAGAAACTGTACACAGCAAGAACTGGGCCTTCGGGTTTTCCTAGGTAAAGGGATCTGAATTTCATCCAGCCACAATATTGGCAGCGCGGCGGCAAGATCAAGGGAGAGATTTTTGGAGATATTTTCTACACGCGTCTTCTCTCTCTCTCTCTCTCTCTCTCTCTCTCTCTCTCTCTCTCTCGCTCTCTCTCGTGATATGATATATTCACGGTACGTCGAAGAGCATGATGCGTTATACGTTGAGACCGACGGACGAAACGATTGTTACCTGTGTGACCTGATTGCTCCTCCTGTCATTAACTAACTTCAATGCTCCTTTTTTTTTCTTACCTTTTTTCCCTTCGAGGGAAATAATTGTGAAAAATATATTTGCCATTTTGGATTGAATTTTTTGATCATTCAGAGGACTTTTTTTCAGCTCGTTTTCTGCTGCAATTAATTAAACGAAATATTATCCCGTTATGTCATCTGTCTATTTTCTTACCTTTTTCCCACTCGAGGGAAAATGTTGGAAAAGTATATTTCGTCCCATTTTTGCCTTTAATATTCTTTAATACCTTTTATAACCTTTTATTCCCTTTGATGGGAAATTTATTCAGCTCATTTCCTAATTTCTTGAAAGAAACTATTGTTCCAGTTTGTCATATGCCCTCTGGATGGATGGATGGATGGATTATGGAATTTAGGGCATAGCCCAAGCGCTGGGACCTATAAGATCATTCAGCGCTGAAATGAAAGTATGGCTAGATGGAAAAATGAAAAATGAAATGAAAATGATAAACTGATGAAAATCCTGCACTTGAGCATAGTTATGCCATCTGTCTCTAATTCAACATTTGCAAGGTCACGCTAAGCTATGTTGTTCATAATAAAAGCCACTGTTTTATTAATGATTATTAGCTTCTCGAAAACTGGGTTGCAAAGATGAATATTTGGAACCTTATATAAAGGGTGAGAGAGGTTCAACAGGTAATTACTGATTGTTTGCATTTACTGGCAAAATTCTAAGAACACAATCAGTTGGGTATCTAAATACTTAATGTCGGTTGCTTTGGCAAATCAAAATTAGTCGAATCTTCAGTGAATGATATTCATTTCACTCTTCATCGTGAAAATTAGAGGTTTCCTTTTGTCGTTGATGATTTGTTAACAATATTATTTGTGATGTGTTGAAAGCGAAAGATAAGCCTCTCCCTTAAAGAAACAAAATTAACAAACTTTTGATTGTACTTGCAGACTGAGTGCTATTTTTGAAAATCTACTGTTTTTTTAATGATGTAGATATTTTAAAGACCTTCAGTTTTATCTTGCATTTTGGATATTTTAATATTTTTAAGCGTGTTCTATATCATCGTAGTTAATATATCTAAGTACATTTTATCCAGAAATGTTCAACATATCAGTTCAGACTTGAATGGAAGGCATCATGACATTTAGGAAGATTCGAAACAAATGCAATTTGATTTACTACATTACAGATTACAGTCACGTTTTTCTTATGTCTATTAGTGTTCTCGGACCTAGCATACTAAAGGAAAAGAATAATATGAAAATGATGGACTTCCTTGTAATAAGTAATAGATAAATAAATGAATAGAAAACCTAGTTTCAAACAATGATAGCCTACTGGCTTCTGTTTGCGCTGTTTACTTTCAGTGCAGCAAAGCTGTAGGTGCCACAGGGCCTCCTCCCCCCTCCCGCCACCTCCCCTCCCCCGACTAGTCTCAGTGGGGGGAGCAGCGTGGAATAATATTTAAAGGTGAGTTTGCCGAGGGCATTTCTTACTACATTCCTCTTATCAGAACACTCCTTTCCTTAGACTTGATTTCTCAGTTCTTATTCTTGAAGTATATTCTTGGTTGCTTGTATATTCTGAATTTCCATCCTCTTCCTTTATTCTGATGAGTTGTCCATAAATCTCTGTTTCCATTCAGTTTTCCTCGGGCACCCGTTTCTGTCATCGTATTTTCTAGATGGTGAAATTCAGGATATGTTTACAGGGCATACTTACAAACCCACACGATGGTATTTATGAATGAATCCAACATAGTGGTTGAATTATTTCAAATGTTTCCTTACGCTTACTGTTGTAAAGAAGTGCATGAATAAAGCATGCAAAGGCTTCTTGGATTTCCAGATTGAAGGAATATTGGAACAGAGATCACCAGCTATCGTATTAAGATTTTTATCCAGATAATGGTTTTACTTCTCAAACCATAAAGATATCTTGAAGGAATGAAAAAAATGATTGTCATACAGATATGAGCTACGAAATGTATATATACTATATATATATATATATATATATATATATATATATATATATATATATATATATATATATATATATATATATATATATATATATATATATATTATATATATATATGAAATTGAAATACCCACTATGCCCTCTTAACTTCTCAAATTCTTTGCTTGTCACAACAAAACCTAGAGATCCAACTTCAAAGAAATTTTCTTTTTTTTGAGAAATCATGATGTCCGGTAGCGGGAAACGACCACGCGATACCATAAGCACGACGAGGTAATTATGTATGTGTGCATATACATACATATATATATAGTATATATATATACCATATATATATATATATATATACAATATATATATATATCTATATATATATATATATATAGATATATATATTTATATATTATTATATATATATTATATATATATATATATATATATATATATATAATATATATATATTTACCTGACATGTGTAAAATAACAATTAAGACAAAAGTAGTGACGCGGCCGATTTTTTCCCCTAACAGTAAGAAAGTCCCAAGTAATTTTGATTGCGAAAACTTTGGCACAGGGTAAAAGTTCAGGGCTCTGAGAATTGCGAGAACTGTGTTTACATCGGTGATTTCTTGGGAAGGAAAACGAGAAACTTCAAGGACTTAATTTTTTTTACAACCTTAACCTCAGTTATTTTTGCTCTTGAGAGAGAGAGAGAGAGAGAGAGAGAGAGAGCTTGTGGCTTATATAAGGATTCTACGTTTGGAGATAAGCTCGAAATGTTACAATAAACCATTTTTAAAAAGTTAATATAATAATAATAATAATTAATATCGTTGTATATAGATTTTCAAGTATGTATTAGTGCAGGTTTTATTGTAAATAATGGCTAGTTCAGCCGCGTTTATTTTGTATAGAAGTTTCGCTATTCCTCTTATTACTGACCTTTCTTCTGTACTCAAGTTGGCTATTAAAACGCCAAATGGAGGACTCATGTTAAAAACCGGGTGTTTGTCAAATTTTTTCATGTTATAGCTCTGGTTCGCTCCATTGTATTGCGCTATAGCTATAGTTCAGTCAAGTGTATCAAGTTATAACTATGGTTCAGTTAAGTGTATTAAGTTTAAGCTCTGGTTCAGTTAAGTTTATTAAGTTATAACTTTGGTTCAGTATAGTGTAATAAGTTATAGCTCTGGTTCAGTCAAGTGTATTATGTTTAAGCTCTGGTTCAGTGAAGTTTAATAAGTTATAGTGTGGTTCAGTTAAATGTATTAAGTTTTAGCTCTGTTTCAGTCAAGTTGATTAACTTATAGCTCTGGTTCATTCAAGTGTAATAAGTTATAACTCTTGTTCAGTCTAGTGTTACAAGTTATAACTCTGCTTCAGTCTGGTGTAATGAGTTATAGCTCGGTTTCAGCCAAGTTTATTATGTTATAACTCTGGTTCAGTCAAGTTTATTAAGTTGTATCTCCAATTCAGTCAAGTGTATTAAGTTTTATTCTCTGGTTCAGTCAAGTATTAAGTGTATCTCCCAATTATAAGTGTATAAGTTTTAGGCTTCTGGTTCGTCAAGTTTATTATTGTATAATAGTTCAGTCAAGTATTGATTATATCTTCTGGTTCAAGTGTACTGGTTCAGTCAAGTTTATTAAGTTATAACTCTGATTTAGTCTGTTTTATTAAGTTATAACTGTAGTCCAGTCAAGTGTATTAGGTTGTAGCTCTGGTTTAGTCAAGTTTATTTAGTTATAACTATGGTCCAGCCAAGTATATTAAGCTATAATTCTAGTTCAGTCCAGTGTACTGAGCTATTGCTCTGGTTCAGTCAAGTGTGTCAAGTTTAAGCTCTGGCTTAATCAAGTGTAATAAGTTCAGTCTAGTGTAGTAAGCTATTGCTCTGGTTCAATCAAGTGTATTATGCTTAAGCTCTGGTTCAGTCAGGTTTGTTAAGTTATAACTCTGGTTCAGTCAAGTGTATTAAGTGTTAGCTATGGTTAATTCAAGTTTATTATGTTATAGGACAGGAAAACTAAGCAAAAAGAGGGTAGTTTCCAAAGATCCAGTAACACTACTACAACTTCCATACAGGAAATTTAGCAAAATAAGCTCTGGTTCAGTCAAGTTTATTAAGTTATAACTGGTTTAGTCAAGTGTATTGCGTTTTATCTCTGGTTCAGTCAAGTTTATGAAGTTTATTAAATTATAAGTCTGGTTCAGTCAAGTTTATCAAGTTTTATCTCTAGTTCAGTCACGTGTTTGAAGTTATGTGTCTGGTTCACTCAAGTGTTTTAATTTATAGCTCTGGTTCAGTCAAGGGCATTAATTTTAAGCTAGGTATCAGTCAATTGTAATAAGTTATAACTTTGGTTCAGTTTAGTGTAATAATTTATAACTGGTTCAGCCTAGTGTAATAAAGTTAATAGTTCTGGTTCAGTCAAGTTTATTAAGTTATAACTTAAATGGAAAACGTTAACTATCTGGTTTGTTGATCATTCTGTAAAACTGCCCCATATAACTTTACATATCCTTAACTTACAAAAAAAAAAAAAAAAATGTCTTCGCAATCATTGTGAAATATTACATCAATATGATATTCCACTTTGCTACGAAAATAACAAATCACAACCAATACGTAAAAAAAAAATCAATAAAATAAGAGAAAGATTACATTCTCGCACTCGGCATCTAAAGCCACGAATTCGAGCCCGAGCGTCGAGCATGACACTGCCCCAGGGTAATAAGCGATGCATGCGAAAAGTTTGTAATATCCGCGCCGAAGATCCTTCGGGATACGGCAGGATGGCAGCCGACATGAAAACAAATGCCGGAGGCAATCTTTCCCTTCCGAGCAGTGAATGTGATCGCTGTTCTATTATTATTATTATCATTATTATTATTATTATTATTTTTTTTTTTTTGTGGGGGGAAGGGGTGGTCTATCACAGTCCTTAATTCGACTGGGTGGTATTTACAGTGTGGGGTTCCGGGTTGCATCCTGCCTCCTTAGGAGTCCATTACTCCTCTTACTATCTGCGCTGTCTCTAGGATCACACTCTTCTGCATGAGTCCTGGAGCTACGTCAGCATCTAGTTTTTCTAGATTCCCTTTCAGGGATCTTGGGATCGTGCCTAGTGTTACTATGATTATGGGTATTTCCACTGGCATATCCCATATCCTTCTTATTTCTATTTTCAGGTCTTGATACTTACCGATTTTCTCCCTCTCTCTCTCTTCAACTCTGGTGTTCCATGGTATTGCGACATCAATGAGTGATACTTTTTAATTTTGTCAATCAACGTCACGTCTGGTTTATTTGCACGTATCACCCTATCTGTTCTGATACCATAGTCCCAGAGGATCTTTGCCTGATAGTTTTCTATCACTCCTTCAGGTTGGGGCTCGTATCACTTATTACTGCAAGGTAGCTGATGTTTCTTGCACAGGCTCCAGTGGAGGGGTTTTGACACTGAATCATGCCTCTTTTTGTACTGGTTCTGTGCAAATCCCAGTCATTCGCTTGCTATGTGGTTTATGGTTTCATTTTTCGTATTGCACTTCCTACATATGGGAGAGATGTTATTTCCATCTATCGTTCTTTGAACATATCTGGTTCTTAGGGCCTGATCTTGTGCCGCTGTTATCATTCCTTCCGTTTCATTCTTTAGCTCTCCCCTCTGTAGCCATTGCCATGTGTCATCGCTGGCTAGTTCTTTGTCTGTCTCATTGTGTTTATCCGTGCATTGGTTTGTTGTGTGCCAGTCCCTGTTCTTTCTGTCTTTCTCCTCTCTGTATATTTGTGGGTCTTCGTCTACTTTTATTAGTCCTTCTTCCCATGCACTCTTGAGCCACTCGTCTTCACTGGTTTTCAGATATTGCCCCAGTGCTCTGTTTTCGATGTTGACGCAGTCCTCTATACTTAGTAGTCCTCTCCCTCCTTCCTTTCGTGTTATGTATAGTCTGTCCGTATTTGCTCTTTGTGTATTGTCATATGTTTCCTGGTTTTCTGATCTATGCTGCGGAGTTCTGCCTTCGTCCATTCCACTATTCCTGCGCTGTATCTAATTACTGGCACTGCCCATGTGTTTATGGCTTTTATCATATTTCCATCGTTGAGTTTTGACTTGAGTATCGCCTTGAGTCTCTGCATATATTCTTTCCTGATCTTGTCCTTCATCTCTTGGTGTTTTATATCCCATCCTTCCATTATTCCCAGGTATTTGTATCCTGTCTCATCTATGCGTTTGATGTTGCTCCCATCTGGTAGCTTTATCCCTTCAGTTCTCGTTACTTTGCCTTTTTGTATGTTGACTAAGGCGCATTTTTCTATTCCAAACTCCATCCTGATGTCCCCAGATACAATCCTTACAGTCTGGATTAGGGTATCTATTTCCTTGATGCTCTTACCATACAGCTTGATGTCGTCCATGAACATCAGATGGTTGATTCTGTTGCCTCTTTTCTTGAGTTGGTACCCGGCATCCATCTTCTGTAGTACTTTTGTCATGGGAATCATGGCTACTACGAAGAGTAGTGGGGACAGTGAGTCGCCCTGGAAGATCCCAATCCTGATATTAACCTCTGCTAGTCTTATTCCAGAGCTTGTAAGTATTGTATTCCAGTTGCGCATTGTATTTTTGAGGAAGCTGATGGTGTTTTCCTCTGCCCAATATATTTTCAGGCATTCTATTAGCCATGTGTGTGGTATCATGTCGAAGGCTTTCTTATAGTCTATCCATGCCATGCTTTGGTTGGTTTTTCTTCTCCTACTGTTCTTCATCACCATTTTGTCTATCAGGAGCTGGTCTTTTGTGCCCCTACACTTCCTTCTGCATACCTCTCTGTTGGTGGGGGATGGTGTTTGTCTCCTCTAGGTAGTTGTATAGCCTTTCACTGATGATACCTGTTAGTAACTTCCACATTATTGGTAGGCAGGTGATAGGCCTGTAGTTACTGGCTATATTTCCCTTACTCTTGTCTTTTTGTACTAAGGACGTTCTTCCTGTGGTCATCCATTTGGGTGCATGGTGATTTGAGATACATGCTGGAGTTGTTCTGCTATTCGTGGGTGTAGGGCTTGAAGTTTTTGAGCCAGTATCCATGGACTTCATCGGGACTCATCGGGGCTTTCCGTTTGGCATTTTCCTTAGTTGGTGTCTGACTGTGTCTGTCGTGATCTCTGTGAATCTTTGTTTTATTCTCCCTGTTTCTTCTTCCTTGACTTCCTGGAGCCATGTTGCATGTTTGTTGTGTGATACCGGATTGCTCCATATGTTTTCCAGAGTCTCTTACTTGGTTCGGCTTCAGGTATTTTCGGGTGGTTGTGTTCCCCTCTTTAGTTGGCTGTAATAGTCTTTTCTGGTTGGTTGCGAATAGTTTGTTTGTTGGTATCCCTTATTCCTGTTCATGTACCGTTGGATCTTATGTGCTTTGGCCTTAAGCCTCTGTTTTACTCTTCTATTGTGTTGTTTAGTCCCCTCTCTTGTACTTTGTATTTCTTCGTTGATGTTCCTCCCTTGCTTTTTTGCTTCTTAGCCTTTTTTCTGCCATCTCTTTCAGTTTACTCAAGTCAGATCTCATCACCATGATTTGCTTTTCCAGGCGCCTTTTCCAAGGAGGTTGCTGTTTTGGTTTCTGTTGGGTTGTTGGTTGCTGGTGGTGTTGGTGTTCGAATCCCCATCAGTTCTGCTACTAATCTTGCTCCTGCATATACCAAGTTATTTGTTTCTGTGATGCTGGTGGTGTGTATTATGCCCATTATTTCATTGACCTCATTGTTTTCTCCCTTAATTTCTTTGGTGTTGTAACCTTTCATGGAGGGGATCTTT
The DNA here is from genome assembly GCF_015104395.2 of Macrobrachium nipponense. Taxonomy (NCBI): domain Eukaryota; kingdom Metazoa; phylum Arthropoda; class Malacostraca; order Decapoda; family Palaemonidae; genus Macrobrachium; species Macrobrachium nipponense. The sequence goes on from NC_061109.1 coordinate 75,447,007, forward strand.
GTTCTCTCTGTATCTGGCTCCATCCATTGTCTAATCTTTTCTACCCATTCCGTCCTCTCTGTTACTTCGTTGGTGTTTCTTCGTGTGTCGTTGTTTGATACCTCATCCTCCCTGTCGTCTTCTGTGGCATCGTCTCTCAGTTCGTCTTCGTGTAATTTGTTGTCGTGTGACATTTCCCTTTCCAGTTCTTCTCTTTCTGTGGGGAGAGCCAGTTCTTTTTCTTTATGTTCCTTACTTGGTCTGCCAGCCTCTGCTCTGTTTGGGGGGTGTTTTCCTCTCATTCCAGATGTTGACCATTTCTTCTTCTATATCTTCTCCGTCGGGTCGGGTTGCTTCTGATGTAGCATCTCCAATTTCCGTTATTTTCTTCTCTTGTCCATTTCTTCCTTCTTCCTTTTTTTGCTTCTGTAGCTCCATCTCAGGCTGTTGATTACTGTCGTTGTGGTGATCAGTTGCTGGATGACGACCTCCAAGTACCTGACCATCTTCCCCTTCAATTGGGTTGAATACCTGGTTGCCGGACGAAGCTCCTCTGGCAAGCTCCTCTGTTGCCAGAGGTTCATTTACGTCGTTGTCGTTTATTCCTTCATTTCTTTCCATCATTGCTGAGTTTGCTATTTAACCCATAGCTGGACCCTACATCATGGATAGGTACTCATTTACAGCTGAGTAGACTGAGGAAATTATGGTAAAGATCCTTTCCCAAGGAATCAACGCCGAGAGAGCGGTCACTCATCCAACGACTGACCAGCCCCAAAATGTTGCTTTAACTTCACTTAAGTCCATTGACGACCTAACCCACTCCATCTACCGGCGCCACATTTATTATTATTATTATTATTATATTATTATTATTATTATTATTATTAGTGCGGGCTCCCTATTTTGGCATGTAGTACTTACTAGGTATTTAATTATTATTTTATTTTATTATTTTTATTATTATGTGTTGGGTCAAGAGGTCGTCCACAATTAAAAAAAAAATGTTGAGAGTTTGAATCCTTTACAAAGCTTTTCGAACTCTTCCCTGGGTTCCTCTTCAGTCCAAAGATGAAACCCAGGGAAGGGTTCGAAAGCTTTGTAAAGGGTTTTTAAATCATACACGAACTCGCCACATTTTGTATTATTGTGGACTCTTAAAACATTACATATGCTCTCGCGATAGAGAGTTTTTCCTAAAGTTATTATTATTATTATTATTATTATTATTATTATTATTATTATTATTATTATTATTATTATATTGTAGTAGTAGTAGTAGTAGTAGTAGTAGTAGTAGTAGTAGTATTGTTGTTGTTGTTGTTTTTATTAAAAAATAGCCAACCAACTGAAATGTGTGCTTCTATTTTCTCGTCACATACCCATGTTTACAGATGACCAGTGTGAGTGCATGCAGTATGAAATTGTAATGCTTGATTATATCATGTTATTACACTTGTTAACCACTGTGAAACGAATTCTCTCGTAATTAAACTCCTGATGGCATTCACAACCAAGAGACTTCCGACCCTGTCCCTGGAAATTACTCCTCGACACGTTAATTGACAATCGATGAGCGATTATGACGAGTGATGATGGCCTTGTTACGTCATGGAAACTGGCAGCGTTATTGAGAAATTGAGTTCTTCTCCGCATTAATACGATTCCTGATGCTGTGAGGGAGGAATGGGAATGACACTGGAATTAATTAATCGATACGTTGATCTTGAAGTTAATATGTCCTTAATTTTTGAAGGTTTGAACCGTGTAACAGGAGGAAAACCTCTCGCAGTTTGGACTATGCAATAATTCTTAGGAGTAGGGAGGGTGGACAGTAAGATGGAAGAGAGAGAATATGAACGGAGGTATAGTGAAAAGAAATGAAAAGGGTTGGAGGCTGGGGGCGAAGGGTTTAGATGTTATTCCTCGGCCTAAGCAATTTGTTTTCGCGCCTCACTTCCTCGCTTTAAATTTTTTCTGGTCTATCTATCCTCCTCCGCCCAACCAAATCTTTATTGAGTCTGCTATCCTCATCAGCTGAAGCAGTTCCTCAACTCTCCTGTAAGTGGGTGGTGCCGTCAGTCCACTTCACGTGGTGCATCGTAGGCATTACTTCGGCTCTTATGTGCAACCTCTTTCATTCCTTTTGCTCTACCTTCCTTCATAGTCTCTGTCTTCCATCTGACTTTCTACCCTATTTAACAATGGTTTTACAGGGCAGCTGCAACGTTTTCCTCATGTTTCATTTTCCAAACAGCCTGCTTACCATCAATTTCACTCTCAACGCTGAATGACGACATAGGTCCCAGCGCTTTGCTTGCGGCCTAAATTCTATTTTCCAAGTCCAGTTCCTCAACTCGCTCTTTCCCTTCCGACTTTTCTCCTCGAAGAACGTTCAGTTGCGATGAAGCTCGCTTAGCAAATCTATTGACCTTTATAGCACGACCCATACTAAACGACGGCCCGATTTGCATCAAAACGCTAAAATATCAGCATCCCGAGATGTTTGTTTGTTCGTATGTATAGATGTGTATTTCTGGTGATAGAAGTTCACTCTCCACGTGGTTCGGAAGTCACGTCAAGCCGTGGGTCCCATTGCTGAATAACCATTGGTTCCGTGCAACGTATAAACACCTTACAAACAAATCCGAGATGTGTCTCGTAGGAAACTCCTTAAGTGTCGTTGTCTTCTTCCAAATCCCAACCAGGCCAATTCAATCTTAGCGTGGGATCCCTCAGAAAGCGCTCATCTCCACCTACCCAGCAAAATCCATCCTGGCAAGTAACCACCATTATTTTAGTTACCTGTATATTTCACTATGATGTTTATGGTTTGTGCCAGGTACTCACTTTCTCAGATTTGCGTTTACAATTCTAACTAAACATATTTAAAAAGGAAAACAAAATCATTTAAAACTTATTTTACAACTATTCCGTTCTAGAGCAACCAGTTTATTAAAAACCTTAATGATAATTCATCTGTAAAATGTGGGCCCTACGTACCAATAAGTTTTTTGTAACGTGTGTTTTACTTCAGCAACTTACAACTTTCATTTTGGGTAGCAATATGAGGGTACAAGTAATGTCCTTTGAGGTCCACCCACAATAATATACAGGGGGAAGCAGCAGTAGTTTTATAAAATTTTACTACTGCTTCCATCAGTATATTGTTGTGGACCTTAAAGAACAATTTTCAATTTCTTAATAAGCACAAACGACAGCAATCAAAAAGAGACCTATTAACGCAGACGCATTAATGGAGACCCATTAACACAGACCCATTTCATATGATACATCCACGTGAAGCATTCAAGGTCTAGTCTAACGGTAGTCATGCTATAATCCTCCAAACGCCTATGATTACTAAGTTCCAGTATTTTGCTCATTTATCTCCTATTCGTTGTCAAATTCCCCAACTTCGTAAAGTTACTATCCTAAACAACCACCCCAGTGGCGTGATCAGTATGGTCTTGACCTGCCACCTCAGTGGCCGCGAGTTCGATTCTCGGGCATTCCATAGAGGTGGTAGGGTTGTGTATTTCTGGTGATAGAAGTTCACTCTCGACGTGGTTTGGAGTCACGTAAAGCCGTTGGTCCCGTTGCCAAATAACTACTGGTTCCAAGCAATGTAAAAACACCATACAAACAAACCATTCCAGAAAATTATGAGTATTTAAATTGGTTTCATGGGTAGAATACAGCCTTTAAATCTAAGGCCAAGCACTGGGACCTATGATGTTATTCAGCGCTGGGGAGGAAAATTGAGAGTAGAAAGTTTTGAAAGGTGTACCAGTAGAAAATCCTTGCAGTTGCACTACGAAACAATTGATAGGAGAGGGTGGAAAGAAACATATAAGATATTGCGAACATAGGTACAGCAAAAGTTAATTATATAAAACTAAAAATTATCGCCTGCATTATGCCCTATGTTTAGCCACGTAGCTTAAGACCTTTGTCCAAGGAAGTGTAACTAACCATCACATTATCAAATGATCAGACCAGTGAATGGAAAGAATTTCTTTGTACTACCGCCATGACATAAATAATTTGATATTTAGTTTTAACTCTCTAATACACATTGTTCTAAAGTAGTAAAATTACTTAACTTACTAGAGTTTTTTCTCCCACACATTGCTCTAAAGTAGTAAAATTACGTTAACTTAAATTTTTCCTCCCACACAGTTCTAAAGTAGTAAAATTACTTAACTTACTTAAGTCTTTGCTCCCACACATTGTTCGAAAGTAGTAAAATTACGTAACTTAAGTTTAGTAGTAAAATTACGTAACTTTCATAAGTTTGTGCTCCCGTACATTGTTCTAAAGTAGTAAAATTACGTAACTTACACAAGTTTTTGCTCCCACACATTGTTCTAAAGTATTAAAATTACGTAACTTATATGTAAGCTTTTGCTCCCCCACATTGTTCTGAAGCAATAAAATTACTTAACTTACATAGTTTTTGCTCCCAATACATTTAACGGCGCTCTTGGTACAGTAGTACATTTATTCATTACTAAGTAGTCAGATTTCAGCTCACTGTCCCACAAATTAGCTAAGGGCATTTGAGTCGTCACAACCAATACCCGAACCACATACCCACC
>NC_061109.1:75452086-75454586 GCF_015104395.2 Macrobrachium nipponense
AACACCAACAGTTGAAACTGGGGATACGAATATAGAAAGATACACAAACAGAACTAAGGTTTATTTACAAACTTACTAACAAAGATAAATGCAGAATGGTTTCTACTATTTACATACCCTAAGAAAAATCTTACAATGCGTGAACTGAGGAAACAGTGAGGTATTGCAAATACTTGCTGGCAAGTTTCAGCTGACAGAAATCAATGCTCGAAGTGATGGCCTCACAAAAGGAGAACTGTAACTTCTGACGCCTACTTGACTCCGTATTGCAGAAAAATAATGCTACTCTTGATTACTCGAAGGGCAGGAAAACTCCTTGAAACCTCTTGTAGAATGTTTCTGCTCACTAGGCTTGCTCAACGACGAAAATACCTCGGTTGTTCTCCCAAACTGGATGACTTGACCAGAATGCGACCAAATTCTCGAGCACCTTTTCCTCTCTGATCCTTCATCTGTTCCTTCTTCTCTTATCTCTCTCTGATGATCTCTGATCTCTGCTGCTGATAATCTGATCTGTGACTTACTGATGATCTGCTCCCTCCTACTTCGTCAGTCGTATTTATACGGCATCTGGGGGCATGGCCTACGGGGGGCGGAGCATGAATGTCACAGAATCCTGAGATGAAAAGAACGTCTTAGAAGAATCTCGACGAAATATTGCATCATATTTCACTGCATTTTCTGCCGACGTGACGGCCCATGTCGCGTTCCACAAAACTCCTGCCGATTCTAGAACCATCATGAGAACAGGCACCTCCAACACATGCGGGAATGCCTCCTTGCTGCAGAACTTCTCGAAGATGCATTTTCCTTTCCATTACCATGACAGATATATTATATTATATATATATATATATCATATATATATATATATATATATATATATATATATATATATATATATATTTCTTTTTTCATTTTTTCTTTTCTTTTTTAATTACGGGAAATATCAGCCTGGTATTTGTGTTTCCTGTTATCTCAGTCTTGGGGTTAACTGCTCCCTTTGAATAAGCATTGAAAATCCCCGTATTGGCATTTATTTAGAAATCTTATTTACTGATTTTATTCGTTTTCTTTTTGTTCACGAATATATATATATATATATATATATAATATATATAATATATATATATATATATATATATATATATCATATATTTCGCTTTCACATCAATAATTCATCGGGCTGCAGAGTACAGTCTTGCGCGCTACCCCCTTCCTTCCTTCTTATCCCTTAGCCTCAATATCTGTCTCATATTCCTGGGCCTTTATTACGTCTACTGTGATTTCATCACTTTTTTTTTTACCCGTAATAGTAGTGGATGTGATAAAGGGAACAGCCTATTTGCTTTTGTATTATCAGGGCTGACGTTCCTACGTAATTAATTTTGGAGTAGAGGCGATTATAGTTACTGTAGTATTTCAGTATGATTACTTGACTGTTTTGTTAAGAAGAAAAAAATTAACAGTAACATTCAGAAAATGATAACCAAGTAGGTATTAATGTTTTACTATAAAAAATACACACACATACACATACACACACACACACACACAACACACACACACACACACACACATATATATATATATATATATATATATATATATATACTTACTCAGAAAATTAATTAGAAATAACCATACTAAAGGCAATTCATAATGAACCTACCCATTAAAAAAAATTCTAAGCCTATCTGTCTACAGAAAGCACACAATATCACCACTGAAATGTAGCTGTGAACATCAGCTATTTAGTTTCCATTCACGTTGCTAAAAGCATCGTATATAGAGAGAGGAGGGCCATTAGCATGTTTTTACTTGAACAATTTTATGGGACGAGGAAAATCGTTTTACACAAAGTCGACTGCCGGTAAAATGTTCTCTCTACTTTGTTGAGTTGGTCAGCGCTAAACCCGGGATCTATTACAACATTCACTTCGGGTAACGGTTCTTTTTTTATTTGGCCGAGGAAAAGCCTACTATAGTCCCATGCCTGTTTCAATATTCATTAATCACAATATATTATTTTGTTCTGTTTTTAATTAAAAAACAAAAAGATGCTTTCGTTCTCTTATTGTATGTGTTGTTTCACATCTGTCAAACCGTGGATGGTAAACACGTGGGAATATTAAGATACAAAATTATCCAATATCTTTGATGATCGAAAGCTTTTCTGACGCAGAATTGAAGGAAGACATATTTTCCCTCTTACTTCACTAGGTTTCTAGACTTTACTTAATTATGTCATATATCAATGAGTATTTTGCGGAAGTAACTGATGTAATTAATATTGTGTTTCATGTCGGTTTGTTTAATATTTCATAAACGATTACGATCGTTACATATGTAAATATTTAGTGGTAACGTTATGAAATCTGAAGCGCTGAAATCTTAATCACTTTCCTTAAACTTAAGTTCTCTCTCTCTCTCTCTCTCTCTCTCTCTCTCTCTCTCTCTCTCTCTCTCTCTCTCTCTCTCAGCATTTTTCAGTCACTGA
>NC_061109.1:75459586-75467086 GCF_015104395.2 Macrobrachium nipponense
CTTAGTAATGAACTAACTCTGCATGAATTACCTCTACCTATAAGTCACATTATTTCACTCCAGGTTGTGCATTTGTGATTGTAAGTTTATATTCAATGGTGAACTTTATCAACAAATATTTGGCATGGCAATGGGCAACCCTTTATCACCACTCCTCTCAAACTTGTACTTAAAATTCTTTGAAAAATGCTACTTACCTAATATCATTTATTTTCCTGTAAAGTGGTATAGATATGTTGATGATATTTTAGCCGTTCTGCCTGCTGGTATTGATGTAAATGATTTACTCTCTAAAATAAATAACCAGGTACCATGGATTAAGTTTACTTTAGAATTGGAAAAAGATAATTGCCTCCCTTTCTTAGATGTTTTGATACATAGAGAACCATTTCAATGTAAATTCAGTATTTATAGGAAACCAACCAACAACTTAACTTATGTTCATTTCTATTCAGGCCACCATCTCAACTCAAAATATCAATTTTTTCTTCTATGTTTTTACGAGCATTGCACATTGTCAGTCCCCAATATTTGGAGCAAGAAATTGAATACATAAGAAAAAATAGGGAAAGATTTATGTTATCCTTCACATATATAAGATATTTGTTATAATAAAGCCCACAAAAAGTTTTATAGTGTAACACAGAGAAAGAAAATTCTAAGAACGTTCTTAGTTTTACCTTATTTTAACGAATTTGAAACCATTAAATCAGTGTTAAAAGCCTTTAAGGTCAACCTTTTTTTTTCCTATAATAACACACTAAAAGGAAAGTTAATAAAAAATGGCCCCAGGGGAAGCTACAACATAATACATAAAATTCCATGTATGGACTGCCCCTCTTTTTATCTTGGACAGTCGAGCAAGGGATTAGAAGTAAGATTAAGCCAGCATAAATATTCTGTAAAAACTGGGCAAACATCTAATGCAATATTCATTAATTTGAGTGAAAACAACCACCGAATAAATTGGATTGGTGGTTCAGTAATTGCAAGGTCAAAAGATGTCTTATCACAGAATCTTTTAGAATATGCTATAATACAACTTACTTCCCATTGTAATTTTAATATTAGTCGTAGCCTGTTTCATTTAGACCCTTGTATTTGTAACATGTTTAAGAGTGACCTCAAAGATATAATTACAGACTTAAATAAAAATTAGTTGCCTTAGAGATGTCTGCGTTGTATATGTGTGTTTAATATGTATTGTGAATAAGTTTTTGTTTACCAAAGTTCTGAATAGCTGTCACCCTATAAAAACCTTTAATTGTCTTGTCCTTGTGTCTGAGCAGATTGAGTTAATCTTTTTGTTTTTTTAAATTTTACCCGTGTTTATGCTTGTTTGGAAAGGTTACTCTTTCTCCAGGTGTGCCGGATTCTAGGTACTAATCTCCTTATAATCCCTATCTGTCAGTTATATGAGCTTTCCTGTACTGTCAATTCCTCATGTAAGTTAGTTCATCTGATGAGTAAGGGACGTTGAAGTCGAAAGATCTTGCAGAACTCCATTGATTATTTTTTCTTTGTGGCTTATAACCTTTGATACATAATATATATAAATAATGTATATATATAATATATATTTATTATATTAAACTATATATATATTATTATTAATCTGAGATTATTATATATATATCTATATATATATTAATATATATATAATATTATTATATATACATAATACATACATACATAACATACAATACATACATACAGTCATACATATATGTTTTGTGTCTGTCAGTATGTGTGCGCACAAAGTACGTATGGCTGTTTCCGTGTAGGTGTGCAGTGGTCTCTTATAAAAAAATTTTTATATAAAAATCCCTATAATTTAACATTTTGATGGACAATAAAAGGATTATTAAAACAAATTGGAGACAAGAGTGACTTTTTATTAGTATTTATATTATTCTCTGCCAAATTTAATACTGTTCAGTGGCGTATTGGTACCTATTTCCATCCATTCATTAATAAGTGTATCGAAATTCTCTTCATCCGTCTTTTATCCCTTATTCCCATAATGTTCAAACTTCTAATTCGAATGAATGACACGTACGTTTGGTGTAATTCAAATTCGCATGACTGCTTCGTATGCCTTTGTTCTTCGGTGGCCTAACCCAGATAAGGGCGGAACCAGTTCTTGTGCCCTCTCGATAAAACTCGAGAACCAGTTCACCCTCTCGTCAAGGTTCGTCGTTCATTGCAGAAAGATAGGAGAAAGTCTGTTTGTTTTTTTGTTTGAAGGGGGGGGGGGAGCGTTTTACGGAGCGATGAATAGGTGCGTTTAGTAGATGCATTCGGATGCAGCAGGATTAATATTAAATGTACCACACCCACATTCACCCACACACCCACACACGCAGAGGCAAACAAACCCGCGCTTGTTGCGTTAAAGGTGGGCTACTGACGCCGGTTTTCGCTTGTTGGGAGGATTTGGGTTTTGGAAACAAACAACGCTGTTCGTAATGAGATGCTGAATTATTGGAGTTGGTCCGGAACAGTGCGTACATCAAAATTTATGCGGTGATGGGTTATGGCTGCAAAACAACGCACGGGCACACATAGCTATATATATAAATATATATATATAAATATATTATATATATATATATATATATATATATATATATTAGTAATATATATATATATATCATTCGAGCTACAAATGTCCTTTAATATCTAATTCGCTCTACCTCGGAATTGATATATTTTCATATATGTACCGAAGGGAATTTTTAGTTGATAATAATTTCGTCCCCCATGGGATCGAACCACCGTTCAGTGGACGGGAAACGAAATCAGGAACGGGCAGTGATGCTATCGAGTCGGGCGACTCGATAGCATCACTGTCCGTTCCTGATTTCGTTTCCCGTCCACTGGACGGTGGTTCGATCCCATGGGGGGACGAAAATTATTATCAACTAAAAATTCCCCTTCGGTACATATATGAAAAAATAATATCCAATTCCGAGGTCGAGCGAATTAGATATTAAAAGGACATTTGTAGCTCGAATGATAAGATATTTATTATTTTATTTATACAGATATATATATGAATATATATACATATATATGCATATATATATATATATATATATTATATATATATATATATATATATATATATGTGTGTGTGTGTGTGTGTGTGTGTGTGTGTGGTGTGTGTGTGTGTGTATTTATCTTCAGTAAAGTTTGTTTATAACGTACAGGCTTGTAACGCACCCAGGCTTATAACGAATGTAAGTGAATTCCTCGGCCCTAATGCAAATAAATGAACTTAAAATGGTAGGTAATGTAATGAGTTATTTATTACGAAATCAGGTGTATACGAACAATTTCGTACATCAATTTTTGTACGTACAGGTAAGACAGCTTCATTAGTAAAAAAAATACCTGTTGTACGAAGTGATAATCTTATTGTTAAACAAACATCAAACAACTGTGATACAAGGGGAACAGAAGAATTAGTATTCGTGTTGACTTTCTCATTTAAAGGTTTTAGATAAAGAAAACTGCAAAAATAACTTTGATTTTGTTTTAAACATTAAAATACTTATCGAGTTCTTAAACTAACAATGACTTCTATCGCAATACACTTTAGCGTCTGGATTTCATTCGGTGTCAAAACAAGGGGGGTTAATCTACTCATTTAAAGCATCTCCTTATATATATATATATATATATATATATATATGCATATATGTGTATATATATATATATATATATATATATATATATATATATATATATATGTATATATATATATGTATGTATGTATGTATGTATGTATGTATGTATGTATATAGATATATATATATATATATATATATATATATATATATATATGAGAAAAGTCAGTTTGTTTGTTTGTGTTTGTTTTTTATATGAACGCTATACATATCCATATTTCTTGACCAATTTTGATGATATATTAAATATAAGTCAATATCAAACAGGAAAGGTCATGGTGAAAACAGAATTAAAATCGGAACATTGGTTGAGTGAGGGGGGGATGTGGGAGGGGGGTGAAATGTAAGAAATGCAGAAAACAACAGATGTTAGTGTCTAATCCAGAGTTAGTTTTCGAGGTTGCTGAAATGAATACATTCCCGATGCCCTGCAAGTCCAGGTTCAGCCGTGATAGGAAGGGGGCGTAGGAATTGGTGAAATGTAAAATATAAAAAATGTTGGCCAGAGAGAGAGAGAGAGAGAGAGAAGAGAGAATTATCGGAAATTACCTGGGTAGTGTTGGGTTGGTCAACTATAACTGATTCACTTAAGGTAGATTCTCGGATGAGCCTTATTCTTACGAGACGTTTGTTTGGTGGCCGCTGATTGGCTGGTACCGGGAGGTAGGCAGCTTCCAGCCAATCAGCGGCCGCCAAACTAACGTCTCGTAGGCATAGGGCTCATCCAAGAATCTACTTAAGTGAACCAGTTATAGTGTGTGTAAAATAATCTATATATAGGTATATACTTATATATATATTTATATATATATTATATTATATATATATATATAGTATAAAGTAAACGTATATTGTATGTTTATCCAAACGCGCTCACACATACACACACAAACACACACACAACAAACCATGACGAGCCGATGAACTCGTTTCGAAGATTGTTTTACGGGGGAGGGCCCACTGAAGAGGATCGGGACTAAGTCTCGAGTTTTATCGGGAGGACATTGAAACTTTGTACGCTTATCTGGGTCAGGCCTCAGGAGAAGAAGGGCGTAAGAATAAATCATTAATTGGAACTGCAGGACGCAGTGCATCATTCCCCTAATACTTGCATTTTGCTAAAAAAATTTTATCTATTTATTCGTTTATTTTGTCTTTTTTTAATAAGAGAGATCTCTCTTTCTGTATTTTCCACTGCATATTCCTACTTCTTCCTAATGAACACCATACTCTTTGGAAACTTGAATTTCTAGTCGATGGCCTCGTTGGGTTTGAATTTTTAGTCAATGGCCTCTTTGGGTTTGAATTTCTAGTCAATGGCCTCTTTGGGTTTGAATTTCTAGTCAATGGCCTTTTTGGGTTTAAATTTCCAGTCAATGTCCTCTTTGGGTTTGAACTTCCAGTCAATGGCCTCTTTGGGTTTGAATTTCCAGTCAATGGCCTCTTTGGATTTGAATTTCCAGTCAATGGTCTCTTTGGGTTTGAATTTCTAGTCAATGGCCTTTTTGGGTTTAAATTTCCAGTCAATGTCCTCTTTGGGTTTGAACTTCCAGTCAATGGCCTCTTTGGGTTTGAATTTCCAGTCAATGGCCTCTTTGGGTTTGAATTTCCAGTCAATGGCCTATTTGGGTTTGAACATCCAGTCAATGGCCTCTTTGGGTTTGTGTTTCCAGTCAATAGCCTCGTTGGGTTAGAATTTCTAGTCAGTGGCCTCGTTGGGTTCGAATTTCTAGTCAGTGGCCTCGTTGGGTTTGAAATTCTAGTCGGTGGCCTCGTTGGGTTTCACCTTCTAGTCAATGGCCTCTTTGGGTTTGAATTTCCAGTCAGTGGCCTCGTTAGGTTTGAATTTCTAATTAATGGCCTCTTTGGGTTAGAATTTCTAGTCAATGACCTCGTTGGGTTTGTATTTCTAGTCAATGACCTCGTTAGGTTCGAATTTCCAGCCAATTGCCTCTTTAGGTTCGAATTTTCAGTCAATGGCCTCTTTGGGTTTGAATTTCTAGTCAATGACCTCGTTGGGTTTGAATTCCTAGTCAATTGCCTCTTTGGGTTAGAATTCCTAGTCAATGGCCTCGTTGGATTTGAATTTCTAGTCAATGGCCTCGTTGGATTTGAATTTCTAGTCAATGGCCTCTTTGGGTTAGAATTTCTAGCCAGTGGCCTCGTTGCATTTGAATTTCTAGTCAATGGCCTCTTGGGTTAGAATTTCTAGCCAGTGGCCTCGTTGGATTTGAATTTCTAGTCAATGGCCTTGTTGGGTTTGAATTTTTAGTCAATGGCCTCTTTGGGTTAGAATTTCTAGTCAATGGCCTCGTTGGATTTGAATTTCTAGTCAATGGCCTCTTTGGGTTAGAATTTCTAGTCAATGGCCTCGTTGGATTTGAATTTCTAGTCAATGGCCTCGTTGGGTTTGAATTTTTAGTCAATGGCCTCTTTGGGTTAAAATTTCTAGTCAATGGCCTCGTTGGATTTGAATTTCTAGTCAATGGCCTCGTTGGGTTTGAATTTCTAGTCAATGGCCTCTTTGGGTTAAAATTTCTAGTCAATGGCCCGTTGGATTTGAATTCTAGTCAATGGCCTCTTGGGTTTATTTCTAGTCAATGGCCTCGTTTGGTTGAATTTCTAGTCAATGGCCTCGTTGGATTTGAATTTCTAGTCAATGGCCTCTTTGGGTTAGAATTTCTAGTCAATGGCCTCGTTGGATTTGAATTTCTAGTCAATGGCCTCGTTGGTTTGAATTTTAGTCAATGGCCTGTTTGTTATTTCGTCAATGGCCTCGTTGGATTTGAATTTCTAGTCAATGGCCTCTTTGGGTTAGAATTTCTAGTCAATGGCCTCGTTGGATTTGAATTTCTAGTCAATGGCCTCGTTGGGTTTGAATTTTTAGTCAATGGCCTCGTTAGGTTGAATTTCTAGTCAGTGGCCTCGTTGGGTTTGAATCTCTGGTCAATGGCATCGTTTGGGGTTTTGCAATTTTAGTCAATGGCCTCGTTAGGTTGAATTTCTAGTCAGTGGCCTCGTTGGGTTTGAATCTCTGGTCAATGGCCTCGTTGGGTTTGAATTTCTAGTCAATGGCCTCTTTGTGTTTGAATTTCTATTCAATGGCCTCATTGGGTTTGAATTTCTAGTCAATAGCCTCGTTGGGTTTGAATAGGGTTCATTCTTCTGAATAATAAATATGATAATAAAAATATTATCCTCTCCCGGAAGACGCAGAATATCTAAGTAAAACAATTTCCTTTATCGTAAGCATCGAACGAATTCACTGTGGCACTTCCCTCTTACTCTTTATTCGCGTTGTGTAGACACAGAATCCCGAAAGAATTCGCAGCTTGTGACCAAACGCGTTTGATCGGATTCCTGTCGATAACACTTGCGGGGGGAGGGGAGGGGCGGTTTTGTGGCTGCCATCCTCGAAATCTCTGGCATTTGGGTCCTCTCACGCAACGCCACTCCTGCGCTTCCGCGAAATTTGACGAGTTTTCCCTGAGTGGCCACCACCTGTGAATACGAGGTTGCATTGCTGTCGTAACTATGCTGGAAACAATTTGCTAGTGCGTGAAAGGTTTTTTTTTCCTACACATTTTACAAAGCTTATGTGATATATCTGAGAATATTTACCGTTACGTGCATCAAACGTTCAATACTATGAGATGACAATTAGACAATTTGTGTAAGTAAAGCCAACTAGATTTTTTTTTAAACATAGACATTGTTAAATGTTTAGAATCGTAGAATATGAAAATATGGCACCTAATATTATGCGTAAGCATCAAACTAATGATGGTATGATGGTATCGTTTTGCAG
>NC_061109.1:75474586-75497086 GCF_015104395.2 Macrobrachium nipponense
AAGAATATTTGATTTATGGTCATAATCCAAGAGAAACTTATTTATGGTCGTAATCCAAAAAAAGAAATAAATTTAATTTGGTAAATAAAATAAAAATATTCGATTTCCGGTCATAATTCCAAAGAATATTTAATTTATGGTCGTAATCCAAAAGAATATTTGATTTGTGGTCATAATCCAAGAGAATACTTAATTTATGGTCGTAATCCAAAAGAATATTTGATTTGTGGTCATAATCCAAGAGAATACTTAATTTATGGTCGTAATCCAAAAGAATATTTAATTTATGGTCATAATCCAAAAGAATATTTGATTTATGGTCTTAATCCAAAAGAATATTTGGTTTATGGTCATAATCCAAAAGAATATTTAATTTATGATCGAAACCCAAAAGTATATTTAATTTATGGTCGTAATCCAAAACTGATTCACTGTTCCAGTGACAAGGCAATGGCAGGTATTCTTCTTCTTCTCAGCTTAGTTCCTGATAGGGGTCGATGTTTTTAATATGCCTCATTCAGCAGTTGCTTCTTGAACGGTGCATTTTGCACCACCTTTGATATATATATATATATATATATATATATATATATATATATATATATATATATATATAGTCGTATATTGCAGGGGCGCATCCACTTCCTGACTCCAACTTTTTTTTTTTTTTTTTTTTTTTTTTTTGTGTCCGGGCTTGGGACTAGCTCGGCATTGGGCTGGCTTGGATTGTCTGTGCATGGGTAAATAAAAGAATGCAGAGATCAGATGGTAAAGACGGAAATATGTGTGCGTAGGTAATCATCCTAAAGATGGAAATTCCCAAAGTATGAAATAGCATCCCAAGAGCACGAGCATGGATCCCTCTATGAATACTGTCAACCGAAGCATGTGGGATTATCCACTCTAAACCTATGGACGTTGTCAATTCAGCCTTTTTGAGATTTCAAAGTTACACGAGATACGTTTCTACCTGGATGGATGTATATAAATATTCCGGAAACCTGTGTACATATATATATCGATTCTTGTAAATGCTTTCGTAAAGGTATTTGCCCAGCCTAATGGAACATCAGAGACCGTTTATTGATAGGGAGGAAGTGTTTGCCAACCCATTACGGGGTGAATAGGATTCCAATTAACCAATTCTATCCCTCTTGGCAAACAGAAACGCCAGGCATTTTAGTTTCTCTCTCTCTCTCTCTCTTTCTCTCTCTCTCTCTCTCTCTCTCGCGCGCGCGCAAACTTATATAGCATACATACATAAAGGTATAAGCCACGAAGGAAAAATAAACAATGTTTTTACTAGCATTGCGCATTGTCAGTCCCCAATATTTGGATCAAGAAATTGAATACTTAAGAAAAATAGGGAAAGATTTATGTTATCCTTCACATATATAAGATATTTGTTATAATAGAGCCCACAAAAAGTTTTATAGTGTAAGTAACACGGAGAAAGAAAATTCTAAGAACATTCGCAGTTTGCCTTATTTTAACAGATTTGAAACCATTAAATCATTGCTGAAAGCCTTAAAGGTAACCTTGTTTTTTCCTATAATAACACACTAATAGGAATGTAATAAAAATTGGTCCCAGGTAAAGCAACAACATAATATATAAAATTCCATTTATGGACTGCCCCTGTTTTTATCTCGGACAGTCGAGCAAGGGCTTAGAAGTAAGATTAAACCAACATAATTATTCTGTAAAAACTGGGCAAACATCTGATCAATATTCAGTAATTTAAGTGAAAACAACCACCGGATAAACTGGATTGGTAGTTTCAGTAATTGCAAGATCAAAAGATGTCTTATCACGAGATCTTTTAGAGTCTGCCATAATACAACTTACTTCCCATTATAATTTTAGTATTAGTCGTAGCCTGTTTCATTTAGACCCTTGTATTTGTAACACGTTTAAGAATGACCTCAAAGATATAATTACAGACTTAAATAAAAATTAGTTGCCTTAGAGATATCTTCGTTGTATATGTATGTTTAATATGTTTTGTGAATAAGTTTTTGTTTACCAAAGAATTGAATTGGTCAACTGTCGCCCTGTATAATCCTTTAATTGTCTTGTCCCTGTGTCTGAGCAGTTGGACTTAAACAATCTTATTGTATTTAAATTGTACCCATGTTTATGCTTTTTTGGATAGGTTACTCATTCTCCAGGTGTGCCGGATTCTAGGTATTAATCTCCTTATAATCCCTATCTGTCAGTTATACGAGCTTTCCTGTACTGTCAATTCCTCATGTAAGTCAGTTTGTCTGCTGAGTAAAGTACGTTGAATCGAAAGATCTTGCAGAAACGTCGTTGTTTATTTTTCCTTCGTGGCTTATACCTTTATTTATGGATTTATCACGTTCCAAACTTTCGTGATTCAGTTATACACATACATACATATATGAATTGTGTATGTATGTATGTATATATATATATATATATATATATATATATATATATATACACACACATATATACTATATATATATATATATATATATATATATATATATATATTATATACATATCATACACACATATATATATTTATATATATATATATTTATATATATATATATATATATATATATATACGTCATATCACATTTCCGTGATTCATATACAACCATATCGAGCTACAATGTCCTTTAATATCTAATTCGCTCTACCTCGGAATTAATATATTAATTCCGAGGTAGAGCGAATTAGATATTAAAGGACATTGTAGCTCGATATTTGTATATGAATCAACGAAATGTGATATGACTTATAGATTGGCTACGTGCTGTCAAAAGCACTACAAACACTACCGGAGTCGAGGTGGGTTGATGTTGTCTCCAAACCACTATTTACCTGCGCGCGAAAGGTATATTGAGGGTGAGAGGCGACATGAAACTTTTAGCCTCTCGCGGTGGTGTAGTAGGTACGCTTCACTGACGTTCCTGGCGTTTGAAAAGGAGGATCCATAGGTTCGCGCCCTGGTCCAGGCAAATCTATTATCGAGAAAAAATTCCCCTTCGGTTAAGCATATATGAAAATATATTATCCGAGGTAGAGCGAATTAGATATTAAAGGACATTGTAGCTCGATATTTTTATATATATATATATCTATATATATATATATATTATTCTTTCGGTTTCGTCAACTGCAACATTACGCATGTATATTTGCAATATGTAAGAGCGTCGAGGAGGATTGTAAAATAGGGCAACAATGTATCTGTTAAGGAGGCAGTTCTCCTTAACAAAATTCAGATCATGTACATATGCAGTTTGTCTTTGTGGATGTACAGTGTATCTTCACTTACAGACGTGGGTTGATGGTAGTATATATATATATAATATATACTATATATATATATATATATATATATATATATATATATATATACACACCCACGTCTGTAAGTGAAGATACACTGTACATCCCACAAAGACATACTGCATATGTACATGATTCTGAATTTTGTTAAGAGAACTGCCTCCTTAACAGATACATTATTGCCCTATTTTACAATCCCTCCTCGGGACGCTGTACATATGCAAATATTAACCCTGCGTAATGTTTGCAGTGACGAAACCGAAAGAATAATATATATTATTATATATATATATATATATATATATATATACAGACGTGGGTGTCTATATATATTAATTATATATTTATATATATATATATATGTGTATATATCTATCTATATATTAGATATACATATTATACATGAGTGTGTCATGTGTGTGTGTGTTTGTGTGCCTGTGCGTATACATAGCTCCTCAGTGAAAGATGTGTATTTCTGGTGATAGAAGTTCACTCATGATGTGGTTCGAAAGTCGCGCAAAGCCGTCGGCCCCGTTGCTGAATAACCACTGGTTCCATGCAACGTAAAAACACCATACAATATGTGTGTGTTTTTGTGTATGTGTAAATATTGTAACGCCAGTTTCAGTTGCTATAAATCAACCATTCATCAATCCTGTTGTTTTGTGAATCTTACCCAACTCAATTCTGCTGCTTGAGTAAGATTAATCTTGGAATTCCCGAGACACACTTGCAAGAACTTTTGTTGGCTTCGAGTTGAACGAAAACCGATAATCTCTTGAAGAAAAGAAAATCCTCCTAGAACAAAAGAATTTGAGGCAAAGGAACACTCAACAGAAATTATTGACAGGGAAAGTTTTAGTTTTCCGTATAAGAAAACAGTTGAGATGGCTTTGTCCGTCCACCCTTTTTTTTTTTTTTTTGGCCCTCCCGTCCGTCCACCCTTTTTTTTTGTCCGCCCTCAGATCTTAAAACTACTGAGGGTAAAGGGCTGCAAATTGGTAAGTTGATCATCCATCCTCCTATCATCACACCTACCAATTTGCAGCCCTCTGACTCCAGTAGTTTTTATTTTATTTAAGGTTGAATGTAGCCATAATCGTGCGTCTGGCCACCACCGGGCCGTGGCTGAAAACTTCATGGGCCGCAGCTCTTACAGTAAACTCGATTGCGCCGAAGGAACTTCGCCATATTTTTTACTTTTTTTTGAACTATTTGAATATCTATCTAGATGTCATGATAAGCAAATAAATATATCTCAGAATTATGAAAGAGTAACCTCGCTCATTTGCAGTTGGGTTACTCAGCTTATGTACGTACATTCTTTGTTACCCACCCTATGTACATTCTTTGGTATTTATTTCCTTATAAAGCTAAAATTGGATTTCTTGTAGATACTTATCAATACATCCATTTTAATTTTTCCCAGGCATGACACCGTCAACACTAAATATCGTCCCTTCACTGTAAAAAAATATTAAGAAGGAAATACATTTATGCAGCCTCTTGCACTCAAATATTCGCTACGTGGTTGCACAGTTTCAGTTACAACTATCTTAAGAATTTAATATCAATAGTTATAGCAAAAAAAAAGAGCATTATACAGTTCCTTGTCCGGATACAAGTGTCAGTTCTAGATCAGTGGTGATTGTGTACGTGTGTGTGGAGAGAGAGAGAGAGAGAGAGAGAGAGAGAGAGAGAGAGAGAGAGAGAGAGAGAATATAATCATGTAGCTGAATGAGAGAGAGAAAAAGAAAGAATATAATCATGTAGCTGAATGAGAGAGAGAGAGAGAGAGAGAGAGAGAGAGAGAGAGAGAGAGAGAGAGAGAGAGAGAGAGAGAGAGAGAGAGAGAGGAATTATAATACCTTGAATTGAAATGTTGCGCTAAAACAAGCAACTTTTTATCATTTCCAGAGCGCTTTCTGCTTGTATGAATGAAAAATGATTGTCCGGATTAATATTTTGTCTCTGTTGATTAAGGATCAGTGACGGAAATATACGGAAGTATAAAGGCTTAGTGGTCGTCAGTACACTAATATTCATTCCTGTATTTATGTACGCGAAAAAAGCTATTTTTTAATGTTAATCTCTCTATTTTAAAGTTTGTAATGTTCCCTTTGCTTGTTCACTATTACATTACCATTTTTATTTGAAGTCAGCTCTCAAGCATACTTTTAAACGTCATACTCAAGACGTCGGTCGAATTCACCGAAGTCAGATGAGGAGGCTATGATTGTCCGAAGAAAGTGAACTACTCAGCAGGATTAGGGGAAGCTCTTAGCTCCAAGAGAGCTTTAGCCCGTAGCCAGCTAAGAAGCTTCCTCCCCGTAGGGGCTGTCGGGAAGGACTTGACGCTTTGAAGAAACTCAGTTGCACTTTGAGGCCGGTTACAATCTTGCTTTACCTGAGGTGTAAATTTCAGAGAGAGAGAGAGAGAGAGAGAGAGAGAGAGAGAGAGAGAGAGAGAGACGGGTGGAGCGGAAAGGGGGGGTGGGGAGACGGTTGTGATATAGGCGTAAGATTCTTCTTTGATGTGCTACCTCCTGGGAGCGTTACATAACTGGATTTACGAGAGGTGTGAAAGCGTATGAAAGTATTATGTGATTTACATCTGATTTCTATTGGTATATTTGATCATTTCTTAAATTATTTATTTTCAAGTAGTAGATAAAGAACTCGATGCTATTTTTCGCATCTGTAGTGGGGATTTAATTTGCAATTCCGGTAGGTAATTTTACTTTCCGATAATCCTTGCACTTCCACTGTTAACGCTGATATTATGGTACTTTGGCAAAAATCAGCTCTTTGTGTGAAAGTCAACCAGTGAGAAGTGAGGCGTTATTGCGGTCAATAGAAGCTAAAAGATTTTTTTTAAAAGTTTTTAAATTTTTCAATTATTTGTTGTAAACATTCTATGGTTGTTTGCTTTCCCGCACATCGAATATCTCAGACCGGTGGGAGACTATGCAGAAGTTGTATTAAATCACGAGAGTATGAAGCAAGTTGTATTAAATCACGAGACTATACAGCAGGTCGTTTTAAATCACGAGACTATACAGCAGGTCGTTTTAAATTGCGAGACTTTACAGCAGGTCGTTTTAAATCACGAGACTGTGAAGCAGGTCGTTTTAAATCACGGGACTGTGACACGAGACTATGCAGTTTCCATTCCTGTGAAAAACATGGCTATATATTATCCTGTACTTTAGCGGAATACGAATCATTTTGACTGGAAAACTGTTAGTTATTCAAGGCAATTTCTGTGATGAAAGTGCACTAGTGAATAATAATTAGTGAATTAACATTGACTATTCATCAAAATAATTATTAACCCACGCAAACAAAATGAATCGGCTCCATGACAGTGCTTTGCAAAATGAAATAGGTGTTGTTATGAAATTATGAAAAGATATTTGTAGATAAAATCACTATTGTGTATAATGGATCGACTAATCAAGTTAAAATCCAATTTTAATGAACACACGTAAATAACCAACCATGCAACTTATATTCGCGGACAACACATTACTTGGTGCAGCAATGTTAATCAAAGCAGACATCCCCCTTGCTATTTCTTGCTTGATTGAATCGCTCAAGCTATAAGTAGATTCCCATCAACCGTGTATTTGATGTCCAGGCCCGTCCCTTACGACGCTCCTCATTGGCTGTTGACAAGCCAGTCGCAGGGCTGGAAACTCAGTCTCTGTCGAGAGTTCACATGGGCAGGATGTATGATCCACCTCTCCTGAGGGATAAGTCTTTCAAAAGTATCTCTCAGGAGATGTGGAACATGCATCCTACCTATGTGAACTTTCTCGAGAGACTGAGAGTTTCCAGCCCAGTGATTGGCTTATCAACAGCCAATCAGGAGTGTCGTAAGGGACGGGCCTAGACATCAAATGCACGGTTGATGTGAATCTACCAAAGCAGCAGTCGTTACAGGTTAATTAACTTCCTTGATATCAGTACCACAGGGCGTCACATGGCTGGGTGTTTTGGCCTTGTGAGACGGGTTGGTTGGTTGGTTGGTCAGGGGAGATATTTGTGCAGAGATCTCTGAAAAACGAGATTTATCTGAAGGAAAATGCTTTCATAAGGGGGGAAATTGCTTACGTAATAGTAGATGAGTGGAGGAACTAAATTATTTTTTGGAAAAGTGGCTGTACAGGAGATATTATACATGTAGCTTTGGATGAAATAATGTAGACAGTGAGGAAAGGCCTTCATAAAATAAAGTAGACTCTCTCTCTCTCTCTCTCTCTCTCTCTCTCTCTCTCTCTCTCTCTCTCTCTCTCATATATATATATATCTATATATATATATATATATATATATATATATATATATATATATATATATATATATATATATATGTTTCATGTCTGTCTGTTTGTCTGGCTATCTGTCTATCCATCTTTCTATCTATCTATCTACGTATCCAGTTGAATATAACCGCGATAGAAAAAATTACAAGACCTTAATAATAATTCCTAAATATTCAAGGCATTGTTGCTACCAACAAATACTAAAGCAATTCTATAATGAATAACTTTTCGTCTTCTTGACTGTACCATCGCTTTTCGTCCTTACTCTCGGCCCTCACTCATATACCTTTCTATTTGGAAGATAGAAAGGTATAAGATAGGTAGCAGAGATCCTGTGATAGAGTAGTAAACAGACCTCCCTGTTTAAATCATCTGAAGGGACTCCCTTCCTGTCACTATTTAGAAACTTCCTTTTCATTGTCTTCAATATTCACGTTTAGACGTAACTTAGTATTTATGGGATGGTGTCACATCATTCATTATTACTTTACTGACTAAATATTACAACAGACTTACAAAGCTAGAGAAATACATTATCATTATTTACATTATATGAAATAATCTTGCACAAGACAGACTAACTTTGAATAAATATTTAAGTCCACAAAAAAATTATATAGACATAAACCAATAAACAGCCAAACTCAATTCAAAACACAATACCACTCCCAAAATATACTATAATTAGCTCTTATAGTCAGCACAAAATCCTACTCGAGCAGGACAGGGAGGAAGAACGAGGAAGTCATTCTAGGATGTCACATGAAATTCAAGGATTTTTCTCTCATTCGGTCTCCCTTTTCTGGAAATAAGGACATATCCTGCGGAACGTAAAGACAAGACATCAAATCACCCCGTATCTTCTATGTAGATCCTGCTGTCTTCTCTTTTCCATAGTCTCTCCTGTTTCAACCACTTTTTCTCTCAGGAGTAAAACCCCAGCATTTTCCATCATTTTTATCATTCTGGAAATGAGAAAATATCTTGCGGAACATAAAGACAAGACATAAAATCACTCCCGTATCTTCTATGTAGACCCTGCTGTCTTCTCATTTCCATAGTCGCTCCTGTTTCGTCACTTTTTTTTCTCTCAGGAATAAAACCACAGCATTTTCTGTCATTTTCTATCATTCTGGAAATAAGAAAATATCCTGCTGAACGTAAAGACGAGACATGAAATCACTCCCGTATCTTCTAAAGAGGTCCTGCTGTCTTCTCATTTCCATAGTCTCTCCTGTTTCATCACTTTTTTTTCTCTCAGGAGTAAAACTCCAGCAAACGCACTTTATTACACCTCTCGATCGAAGTAAGTGGGAGGAAGAATTACATTCCAGTTCTGCATCTGACTAGGGATTGCAGTTTCCGAGGAGCCTCCTCTGAAGAAATCGTGAAACCGTCTGAAATTTCATTTCATTTCTTCCATCCCGTTGCCTGAGAAAGGTTTTTTTTTTTTTTTTTTTTTATGTCACCGAGTGTTCCGTCATTTTACGGAAACTGGTTCATCTCGCACCTTGTGAATCTGTCAGCTTAAATTTCGGGTGTGTCCGCTGGTGGAGGCGTGTTTCGTTCGAATTTGCTTATGCTCTGTTATTCTGGGAAGTTTGTGCAAAAATGAAATTTGCCTCGTTTTATAATATAAATTCGTTTTGGTATATAGTGTTCAAGTTCATCGTTTCATTCCTGTGTTTTTCAAGGTCCAGTTTAAAAGAACAATTGAGAAAATCGATTGTTATCAAATTCTGGGTTGGAATTACTATGACTGAGTATTAAATTACGGTTTTTACTGTAATAACCGATTTGCATGACGATTATTTGTGGTCTATCGTATCGCTATAAGCAATGAATGTATAAAATTCCGATCTATTATCTCTATGGATTTTATTTTCAAGTAGGTATATATCCCGAAATTCAAGACAAAATATTCGCATTACGACATTTCAACTAGGGAACCATTTAGCTAACAGGGAGCTAAATATGAGAGATTGCCGTCTTTATATATTGGGAATCGGAAATTCCCTAGTTATATTTATTAAGTTCAGTTTTCCCATATCTCACTTCATAACACACAGAATTGACGTAGCAAACAAAATGGACAAAGGAGCGAGCGAAGCTTATATACATCCGATAGCGCTCAATAACGAATAATTCTTTTAACAAAAATTATATTAAAAAAACGATTAATGTTAGATTGGTCGAAAGTGCGTTGCTGAATACAACATAGAAAGTCCATTTGGAATTTTGAAAAATAAAATACTAAGTAATAAGCCGACGAATAACAGGCAAAGCAACGATTCAGGTCAGCCATATTTTATTCGGAACAATAACGTTCAACTTTTAATCGACATGGAAACGATAAAAATAGATATAGGTATACGCTGAACAGAGCCACTATTAGCATACCAACATACTAGTATATCTATTTTTCGGTATATATGCATATCTGTATGTATGAATGTATGTATGCATATATATGTGTATATATAAACATATATTATATGTATAAAAAATATATATCTATATATATATATATATATATATATATATATGTGTATATATATATATATATATATATATTATATCATTAGCAATACAAGCGGACAGTTTTGAAGTCTTTCGCTTGTGCTTTAAAGTTCAAAGTTTACAGCATAATACTCTCTCTCTCTCTTACACACAGACACACCCACACACGCACATTCTATAATCAGAAACATTTCAAAATACCCGTCGCATCAGTTATTTTATGTACGTTCAGTTATACTCTCTCTCTCTCTCTCTCTCTCTCTCTCTCTCTCTCTCTCTCTCTCTCTCTCTTCTAGCGTTGCAAGACAATTATTTACCATATATCGAAGGACCCAAACATTTCTGAATGCTCGCACATAATAAATCATACGCTGTCATAAAAAAAGTGACCTGTGAATTTGTATACTGATTTTAAAAAGAAATTATAGTTCTGTAGCAATTAAGGAGGATAGCAAGAGATCACTTGGCGTAAACACAAACGAATTACCTTCATTTCCTTGATACATTATCCAATACTAAGCTAAGCTTGAAGGATTCATGCCATTCGCTGGCTCGTTACTCGCTGGGCTTGTATACCAGCTTTATATACATTAAATCCTACCACCGGCAATATGATATGTAGGACACTGACTTAAAAGTAAAGGAGAGAAAGCCATCTACATTAATTCATGGTAGATTGTTTTCAATACTTCGTGGTATTGAGTTCCTTGTGAAATAGGGTTTGTCCTTTTTTTGAGACGTGTAGAAAGTTCATGTTCTAAGGTCGTATTGAATTTCCCACATATCTTTCTTAAGTGCCGTTTCATGTATGCGAGCATTCGATATGTCGTAGTTTACTAACACTGAAAAACTATTAAAGCAAGAATAGCTTCATAAATGAATATAAATGAATTCTCATTGTTAATTGAATAGCAACACCGAGTCGTTTTCAAGGGTTAAGCACATTTCTGTTGCCATGGACCTCGTAAAAATTAACATTTCACCAAACTATATGACAGAAAATAAGTAGTTACAGCATCCACAGATATTTAGGCATATAATATATATATATATATATATATATATATATATATATATATATATATATATATGAATAACTTGATCACGAAGTATATAAAACGTGATGCTATGTATAAATAAAGGTTTTTTTGCCACGAAGGAAAAAATGAAAAAACGAGTTGGCCGAGTACTTTCGGTCCTATTCAGACCCTTTACTGAGGCATACTGATTTTACAAAGAACACCATAGTCAAAAGAAGGCTTAATATACAAACTGACACTACCAAATTTAGCCATAAGGGCGATTTTTACTCTACAGAGAGGAGGAGGAGTCATAGGCTAGCCACACCTTGAAGGATACCCGCGGGTATCCTTCATGGTGTGGCTAGCCTATGACTCCTCCTCCTCTCTGTAGAGTAAAAATCGCCCTTATGGCTAATTTGGTAGTGTCAGTTTGTATATTAAGCCTTCTTTTGACTATGGTGTTCTTTGTAAAATCAGTATGCCTCAGTAAAGGGTCCGAATAGGACCGAAAGTACTCGGCCAACTCGTTTTTTCATTTTTTCCTTCGTGGCAAAAAAACCTTTATTTTTATATATGTATATATATATATATATATATATATATATATACATATACATATATATATATATATATATATATATATATATATAAATATATATATATATATATATATATATATATATATATATATATATATATATATGTGTGTGTGTGTGTGTGTGTGTGTGTGTGTGTGTTGTGTGCGTGTTGTGTGTGTGTGTGCATGCGTGCATGTATAAAATTTTTGTGTGTAAACGCCTAACGTTTTATAAAAAAAAAAAAAAAAACTCAGAATGGTTCTATTCACCAATTTCCTCGTAGTTTGGATGTGACTGTGAACAATCATGGGAGAAAACAAGTTTGAAAATATATATTTCATCCAAAAATGGGATGTTTTAGATCAGTGGTTCCCAACTTTTTTTTGGGCCATGCCCCACCCAACCACCTCTTCAAATCCTGATGCTCCCTTGTGGTGTTATTTAATTCTTATATATTCACGTAGAAGAGCACTAAAAGTCCAATAACCTGGTTTAAACATTCTCGAATTGCCCGCCCTGGTTTAGTTTAATGTTACCCTGATGGATTGGTCAATCATCTGTTATGCCTTGCGATCCTAAAGTAGAAGTTTTCAAAATAACTTAATTTCAAGCCAAAAAAATATATAAAAAATAAAAAGCATATTTTTAGGGTTTAGTTATATTTAAATGAAAAGATTCAAACAGTAATATAAGAGAATGGACGCACTATCAAGGAAGTACGAAGGTTTTTATTTTGCAGATAGACCAGGAGAAACGTACTGCATCATTTACACTATCAACCTTAGGCTTATTGCTTTGTATTAGCGATCGCACCCCCCACCCCCCTCCGCCACCCCTTGGTGTTGGGCAGGATTCGTATCAGCTGTTGAAATCGATACCAAGTTAAAAGTTGTATTGGTAATTTCAGTATGTCACAAAGCATTCATTCGTAATGAAACGCAGCTTATTGTTCAGTAAATCCTATAAAATCCCACGGAGCGGGTTACTTAGTCCATCTTTTATTTATTGGTGTGAAGTGAATGTACGGATTTACGAAAGCTTATGTTACTAGAATTTTAAATGCTTTCTTTTATTTCGAATATCTTCCCCACCCGTGTTATTTGTTGTCATAAATATAAATGGGTTTAACGAACATAGCTATTTATTTTAATCTGGGATTAGTTTGCAACATCAGCTAGCTGTGATTTCTGGAAAAAACTAAATATTTTAGGATACCTAGTCGAGATGTTCTTGCTATTGTATCGCAGATCGTTTCCATTACAGGAATCCCTTAATAGTTTGCATGATAGTTTCAAAATATCAAGCTTTTTCAAGCAGAATATACAACTTTTTCAAAACGATAGTATTTAAGTAAAATATCACATGAAGATATAGCGTTTTCTGAAATTATTGGACGAAAATTACTTGTGGGCGTGAGTTGTATAATCAAGCATACCGTTATTCGTTGAATAATTAAATCTATGATAATCTAGTGAGAGACGATAAAGAAAAGGGATCTTATAATTATCAGCAGTCAGCTGTATAGTCTTCTAAACGAGATGACTATCTCGAGCGAACCAGCTGCAGAGGTTCAAATTGCAAATGAAAATAATCTCCTGGAAAACTCCAAAGATGTTTTAAGAAACCCTGACTGACAATTTCGAAAGAGAAGGAGGAAGGGAAAGGAAAGCCAGCCGGGATTAAAATGATACAGAGGAAGGGAGTCAAAGAAACCTCTCTGATTGGCTGAGACGGGTTGCATAGAGGGAGATGAGAGGACCAACGGACGTATGAGTGTAATGGAAGCAGGATTGAAAGACGTGATGCAGATTGAAAGAAAGATAAGCGAGAAACTGGAACTGGAGAGCGGACGTGAAAAACATGGCTGCATATGCGTGGGTTAAGGGATTTCTACGGGCTGCTCCAAGAGCAAGAGGCCGTGCTGGCATAAGGCCAGCTTAATCTCAAACAACAGCAGCTTAAGGGAGGTTGAAGGGAGAAGTATTATGCAGCGTTAAAATGAAGATGAATTGCAGCCAATCCCGATATAAATGGATGCTATAGTAGATTCATATGAACCGTGCATTTGATGTCTAGGTCCGTCCCTTACGACGCTCCTGATTGGCTGTTGATAAGCCAATCACAGGGCTGAAAACTCTGTCTCTCGAGAGAGTTCACATAGGCAGGATGTATGTTCCTTCGCTCCTGAGGGATACGTCTTTCAAACGTATACCTTAGGAGAGGTGGAACATACATCCTGCCCATGTGAACTCTATCGAGAGACTGAGTGTCCAGCCTTGTGATTGGCTTATCAACAGCCAATCAGGAGCGTCGTAAGAGACGAGCCTAGACATCAAATGCACGGTTAATGTGAATCTGCTATAGTATATGCTAGGGTCGGTAAATATGGTGCGGTTCTGGCAACCTCATCCCTCAAAATCTGCTGAGAAACCAAAATGTTTCACCCTTTTGGCGCCACACCTTCCAAATGCAGGAGTGTGAGTTACAAGAAACTATTTACAAGCTAAGAGTTTTTTCTTGAGATTAACTGTCAACAAACGTTTCGAGTTTCTCTGACTTTATTCATGAACGTTTGTTCATGAATTATAATCATCACTTATTTCTAAACTTTCAGTAAGTAATGTTACTGACAGCAAGAGTAATGATAATAACGGTTCTATAAGTCGAGTAATATTAATAGGTATGGTCACAGCAAGATTGTCGAATGTTGAGGAATCATTTTGATATACTGTGAATCGACTTGTGATAAAGAAATAAGACTTATTTTAATTAATGGAATAACAATTAATCACTTTCATGCTAACAGCTATGATGTGTTAGCATGAATAGAATAGCGTCCATGAGGATCCATTGAAACATAAAGAACTTTTTTTTTTTTATTCATTTGGACTGTGGACAACCATTGAATTATGTCTGTTCCATATAATTTTAATCAAAGCATCTCATTCACAGTTCCTATCTCTTCATAATGATAATACCTAATAATTAATGGAAAAGGCTGTTTTATATGAGCCATCCATTTGGCAAATGTTTTTGGTTAAAATGGTTGATGAAATGATTTTGTATATTGAAAAATAGTTTGTGATCAGCATATATCATTATGATATTCAAGTAAAACATCCTTTGACATCGCCCTAAACCATAATTTATCTTTAACGAGAAAGAAGAATTGATATTTAATACGATAATTGATATTAGTTTCATCAGGAACGTGACTCATTATTCAAATATACCACTCTTCAGCAACATTAGTTACTTCCTCCGATATAATTCTATTTCACTTCCGGGAATGGAAGAAGCGTATTGAAAAGAAAAGAGATGTATTGAATCAATATATTCCATTCTCTTTCATTCATGTATTACCCATTCATAATAAGTATCTCTCTCTGGCTGTTAAAATGTAAAGGATTTCGTTATACTTACAAAAATCAAGGAATTATCAGGTTTAAATTTGCATCTATGTAATGGCAGTGGCCACCTCAATTTCCTTACGGAAGTAACTAATTAGCCTCCTCTGAGTGCCTTCAAAGTTTAGATGTTAAACCGGGCAAATGTCTGTATCAGCCATTACCAAAGTTAGAAACAGTCGGAGGACAAGTGATTGTCCTTCGGTGGATGACAAGATACAGCGATACTGGACGAAGAATGTTGACAGTATTGGAGGGTATCTGCATAATAATAATGAAAACAGTGGAGAAAAAAATCCACAGGTATGTACATGTACAAAAATATAAAGATAAATTTGTACATGTACATAACTGGAATTGTTTCTCCATTTCAAGACTCGTGCTACAATGAATATTTTTTTTAATGAAAACTGTTTAACGAATTTCATCTGTAAGTAAGCGAAAAGTAAAGATAGATAGATAGATAGAGAGAGAGAGAGAGAGAGAGAGAGAGAGAGAGAGCGATTGATCTTTAAATAGCCATAAGTAAAAAATAAACATAGAGAGAGAGAGTTTGATCTGTAAGCAGCCATAAGTAAAAATTAAAGATAGGGAGAGAGAGAGAGAGAGAGAGAGAGAGAGAGAGAGAGAGAGAGAGAGAGAAATTATACTTGGACTATATCTTTATATCCGAATTTTCCATCAAAATATGTGTAAATCATGATGGTCTATTGCAGATAGGAAATTGTGTAATACTGACTGAAGTGAACGGAGTATTATTTTTCAATACTGCGTTGCTCTAGAGAATTAGATATTTATGTTCACAGTATGAAATAAATTTCAACTTTTTCCATCTTCATGTCATTCCAACTTTTATCCGAAGCTTTCACGATACGCCATTTAGTTTATATATATATATATATATATATATATATATATATATATATATATATATATATATATATATTAATCTTTATCACATCACCGTGATTCATATAAATCATTCGAGCTACAAATGTCCTTTAATATCTAATTCGCTCTACCTCAGAATTGATATATTTTCATATATGTACCGAGGGGGAATTTTTTAGTTGATAATAATTTTGTACCCCCATGGGATCGAACCACCGTCCAGTAGGACGTGGAACGAAATCAGGATCGGACAGTGACGCTACCGAAACGGCTATCAAGAGAGGCTAAAGGTTTATATCGATTCTGACCATTTCAAATCAACGCCGATCTCGTTGTATTTGTAATTAGAATCGATATGGAACCCCCTCCACCATGCTAGCCGATTCGAGCGTTTGACCCACGCAGCCTTATTATGAATATTTATCACATCACCGTGATTCATATAAATCATTCGAGCTACAAATGTCTTTTAATATCTAATTCGCTCTACCTCGGAATTGATATATTTTCATATATGTACCGAGGGGGAATTTTTTAGTTGATAATAATTTCGCACCCCCATGGGATCGAACCACCGTTCAGTAGGACGGGGAACGAAATCAGGATCGGACAGTGACGCTACCGAAACGGCTTTCAAGAGAGGATAAAGGTTTATATCGATTCTGACCATTTCAAATCAACGCCGATCTCGTTGTATTTGTAATTAGAGTCGATATGGAACCCCCTCCACTATGCTAGCCGATTCGAGCGTTTGACCCACGCAGCCTTATTATGAATATTTATCACATCACCGTGATTCATATAAATCATTCGAGCTACAAAATATATATATATATATATATATATATATATATATATATATATATATATATATAATCATATACGTATAATCTCACCACTGACTGCGTTAGAGCAGTATTAGTGATACCTGATAACGGATCGCCTTTGTTTGTCAAACAGCATAATTAAATTAATATGCAAATGAATGAAGCCCACATTTTCAGTGGCGTTCTCAGCATTGCACGAGAGCAAAACTAATAATAATAATAATAATAATAATAATAATAATAATAATAATAATAATAATAATAATAATAATAATAATATCAGCCTCAGGTACAGACGAACGGTTCCCTGAGAGCGGTTAATACGTACATTCCGGCCATGAACTACATCGAATATTTGTTAACTTGTCATAGTACAATCCAGTTTCTTTCTTGACCAACGAATTCCCCCACATTTTGTGACAGTTCGCCATTGTGGAGTGAGTAATTTAGCGATGAAGTTTAGTGCAAACTGTCAAAATAATTTTCTTACGAATACCTAGGTTTTGTGATACCAAAATTAGGTATGTACAAAACGTCAAAAATCCATTTTAGCGCAAGGTGACTGAATTGCAGATTTTAAGTATGACAAGAAAGAGAACTTTGTGTGACATTTACTGTATCTGAATTGTTTTGTAACTTACTGAATTTGGCTTAGAGCACTTTACGCTGTGTGTGTGTATGTGTGTGTAACTTACTGAATTTGCTTAGAGAACTTTATTTTGTGTGTGTGTGTGTGTGTGTGTGAATAATTGAAATTGTTTGTAATTGAGCAGTTTCGTAGCTTATGTTTTGTTATCGATGTCTATATTGTGCGTTGGTATCTGTGAATCGTTTGTATTGCTGTCATGGTTTCAATAAACATTTGGATATAGAGTGTTTTGTGACTTTTTTAATGCCAATGTGTCTATTCTTTAGTCAAATTTATTTATTTATTAAAGAAATGTACCTTTTTTGACAAATTATTCTGTTTGTATGCAAATATATCTATATTTTTAGGTAAAGTATTCTATTGTTTAGGCAAAATATCTAAATTTTAGCAAATTTATTAATTTTTTTATGGAAATGTTTCTATCTTTAGGCAAAAATTTCTATTATTTCAGTCAAGTGTATCTATTTTCTGGGTAATTGTATCTGTTTAAAGCAAATCGATATATTATTAGGAAAATGTACTATCTTTTTTAGGAAATTTTATCTATTTTAGGCAATTGTATATATTTTAAGTAAATGTATCTATGGTAGATTCACATCAACCGTGAATGTGATGTCTAAGCCAGTCCCTTACGACGCTCCTGATTGGCTGTTGATAAGCCAATCACAGGGCTGGAAACCCTCAGTCTCTCGAGAGAGTTCACATATGCAGGATGTATGTTGCATTTCTCCTGAGGGATACGTCTTTCAAAAGTATCCCTCAGGAGAGGTGGAACATACATCCTGCCTATGTGAACACTCTCGAGAGACTGAGAGTTTAAAGCCCTGTGATTGGCTTATCAACAGCCAATCAGGAGTGTCGTAAGGGACTGGCCTAGACATCAGATGCACGGTTGATGGGAATCTACTATAGCGCAATGTATCTGTTTTCAGGCAAATTCATCTATTGTTTAGGCAGTATACCTAAACTGTTTAGGTATTAGTTTTATAGGCAAATGAATCTTCTTTTTTTAGACCAAAGTATGTTTTTGTTTAGACAAATGCATCTAAGTATGACTTTTTAATCAGAGCATATTCTCTCCACTACTTCGCCTGACCATCAGCTGCATTATTTAGAAACGATGGTGCAGGTTACTGAATAACCTTGGCGATAAAAGTTTTTTTTAATAACTTCATCTATAAATTTGAGAAAACGGGTCAAGAATTTTCCACAAAAAAATTAAATCAGAATCGCAAATACACAAATTTCAGTGGTATACCTATCACGTTACCAAGTTAATTCATATATATATCTTTATATATATATATATAGTATATAATATATTATATATATATACATAATATATATATACTACCAATTATATATATATATATATATATATTATATATATATATATATATATATATATATATATAGATATATATATATATATATATATATATATATATATATATATATGCATATACATTATATATGCAATAAACACATTTTCCCTTTATTTATACCATATCATCACTTTCCAAATTTTCAAGATTCAGTTATACATATACATATATATACATGTATATATATATATATATATATATATATATATATATATATATATATATATATATACACATACATACACACACATATACATATATATATATATATATATATATATATATATAAATATTACATTATATATGTATATAAACACATATACGTACTCGTATATACTACGTCATATACGAATGTGCAGCCTATTTATGTATGCATGTGTGTTCGCCTCTCAGATCTATTATGTGCACCTTCTCTTAATTCATACCTAGATTCTCTCCGTGTCTCTAGTGCTGTTTCTCTTTAATTCATCATGCATCGTGACCCACCCACCGCCCCCTCTCCCTTTCCCTTACGGTTCTTCCCCTTACTCACATCACCCCCCCCCCACACATACTCCATCCACTCCAGAGAAAGCATTTAAACCTGAGTGTGCTTCTATGAAGGACTGCACAATAACTTTTGTGGCGTCCTAATTAATAGACTCATTTCTAATAACCTGAGTCTCCCTTCCAGTGCCTTTGCTTAAAAAATGCTCACATTTCTGATGCCCAGGTAAAAAAACAGATAAATACTAACTGTCATACATTTTATTTTTTCGATGTTTTGACGAAATCTCATATAAAGATATATATATATATATATATATATATATATTATATATATATATATATATATATATATTTTTTTTTTTTCTTCCCTTAAAATCGAAGTTCCTTGTTGGACGAGTGGTTTTCGCGCTCGGCTACCAATCCGGTGGTCTAAAGTTCGATTCTCGGCTCGGCCAACGGGGAATCAGAGGAATTTATTTCTGGTGATGGAAATTCATTTTTCCATATAATGTGGTTCGGATCCCACAGTAAACTGTAGGTCCCGTTGCTAGGTGACCAATTGGTTCCTAGCCACGTAAAAATATCTAATCCTTCGGGCTAGCCCTAGAAGAGCCGTTAATCAGCTCAGTGGTCTGGTAAAACTAAGATATACTAACTTTTTGAAAAAATCCTTCAGTCACTACAGAACTACTGCTCGTAGCAATGCATTGATATTGCAATACTAAAGCATGCAGCTGTAAGCAGTCAATGTTCGGTGATCTCAAAGAAATTAGAGAGGAGAAACTTCTGCTTGGTCTTCTTCTATTGCCAGTTTCAGTTATGAAAACACTGTCTTGACGATTAGGTCAAAGACGTCTTCCCATTTTGCCATTACCTATAAATTTCTTAAATCGGGAAATTTGTTGCTGCTTTTATACTTCATTCAACTCTACTTTTACAACATAAGAGCAATAATTAACTCTAAGAATTGATTAGTTTGTGTAAGACCCCGACTTTATATTTTTCTTATAAATATCTTTTCAGTTTCTTTATGAGTATATTTTTTCTGTGCATTCTTAGTATAGAGAAACAGGAAAGGAGCTCTTTCTAACTATGTGCTTTAAACATATCAAACTTTATTCAACAAAAAAAAAAAGCCCTACGTTGAATAGTACCTGGCAAAGTATGAAAAGTAATTGCTATCTTTTCCTAATATTTTCTTTTGACAATTAAATGATGAAACTAATGATAAAGAAGGAAAACTCCATCGACTAGATTTTTTTCCTTTGCGCTTTAAATGTTTGCCAACATCATATAACAAAACTTTTTCCTTTACGCTCTAATGTTAGCTAAATTTATTTTTCTTTTATGTTGGGAGGCGCGCTCCAACATTCTGTGAGGTTGAATCTCACTATAGAGGTAATTAAGGTAATGGCCGGCACTCAGGTAAAAATCCAGGCACTGATTTTGCTCGACAAAATAAGTGTATACCCAGTGCTACTATTTCAGGTCTGTTTTAGGCGATGAATACGGGTAGACAGACAGACAGACCTCACACTCACTATATATACACATATATGTATATATATATATATGTATATACTATATATATATATATATATATATATATATATATTTATTATTATATATATATATATATATAATATAATTTATATATATTATAATATATCAATATATATATATATATATATATATAATGTATGTATGTACATATATATACATATATAGTATATATATATTATATATATATATATATATATATATATAATATATATATCTATACAATATATCATTCAAGTACAAATGTCCTTTATATTAAATTCAACTTTACCTTCCCATGGGGGGAACTATAATTAATCAATTAAAAAATTCCCCCTTGGTACATATATGAAAATATATCATTTGGAGGGTAAAGTGAATTTAGATATTAAAGGACATTTGTAGCTTGAATTGATATATAAAATGGATCACGGTTCGATGTGATGAATTATTCATATAACATATATATATATATATATATATATATATATATATAATATACTACATACATACATACATACATACATACATACACACACACACACACACACACACATATATATATATATATATATATATATATATATATATATATATATATATATATATAACATATTATATATATCTATTTGTGTAGAATCAAACATAAAAGAGATATACTGAATTTCGAATCCTTATATACTAGTGAACTACAGCGGGATTGAATCTATTTCAAGCATTGTTGCATTTCTATACATATGCGCATATCTGCGTCCGCATCATATACCATTCAGGAATCAAACTTTATTTTTTTTTAAGATACATTTTTTTTTTTTTTTTTTGTATACGAGTAATCCTTTTTACTTGGAATCATTTTTCTCTCTCCATCTCTCCCGTGTGGCCTGTGAAGAACAACACACATTCATTTCCATAGAGCAGCCGCTGTGGGGAGACCCATTTCAATCACGACCGAAAAGCGCTTTGTTTGCTATTAAAGTTGTTTTTCTTTTTTATTCGATTTATTGTGATACCGGGACGTCGCCGTAAATTTAGCTCATGCAATAGTGTGTGTGTGTGAGTGTGTGTGTGTGTGTGTGTAGTGGCAGCATTCCATTTACTTGTCTTACGTAACGTTATTGGTATCACGTAACGTTACTGGTACTTCAATACGATGTAATTTCCTTTGAATGTTATTACTACTATTATTATTGAAAAAGAAACCCACAAAATCACTGTGTATAACGTGTTTACTTATAAGTATTTACATTTTATTTGATTTTACACGGTGATTTTGTGGGTTTCTTTTTCAATCTTCAGAAGAAAACTGAAAGAAGTTTTGGTTTGGTTTATTATTATTATTATTATTATTATTATTATTATTATTATTATTATTATTATATATTATTATTATTATTATTACATAGCCAAATATTTTAGCATAATAGGCGTATAGTAGATACAGTTTCGTTTCATAAACTTTCATATTGTTATTGCAAAAATCCATTTCATTGTACGTGTTATTCATACGTCATCATCATCATCATTATCATCATCACAAT
>NC_061109.1:75504586-75507086 GCF_015104395.2 Macrobrachium nipponense
GCAGCCCCAAGAGAAAAAGTTATGGAGCTGAAAGGAAAACAAGGGAGCCAAGCCCCAATGAGGAAGTTTTGGCGGTAGAGGAAACAAGGGAAGCAGCCCAAAGAGAAAAGTTGGGAGCTGAGGAACAAAGGGAGCAGCCAAAAGAGAAAAGTTAGGAGTCCTGAGGGAACAAGGAGCAATCCCCAGAGGCAAAAGTTGGAGCTAGGAACAATGGGAGCCAGCCCCAAAGACGAAAAACAGTGGGGAGCATGCGGAACAAAAAAGGAGCAGCCCAAGGGAATGTTGGAGCTGTGGAACAAGGAGCAGCCCAAGAGAAAGTTGGAGCTAAGGAACAAGGAGCAGCCCAAGAGAAAGTTGATGCTCAAGAACAAAGAGCAGCCCAAGAGAAAGTTGGAGCTGAGGAACAAGGAGCAGCCCAAGAGAAAATTAGAGCAGAAGAGTAACGAGCAGCCTAAGTGGAAGTTAGAACTGAGGAAGAAGGAGCAGCCCAAGAGAAAGTTGGTGCTGAGGAACAAGGAGCAGCCCAAGTGGAAGTTAGAGCTGAGGAACAAGGAGCAGCCCAAGAGAAAGTTGGAGCTGAGGAACAAGAAGCAGCCAAAGAGAAAGTTGGAGCTGGGGAACAGGGAGCAGCCCAAGAGAAGGTTGGAGCTGAGGAACAAGGAGCAGCCCAAGAGAAAGTTGGAGCTGAGGAACAAGGAGCAACCCAAGAGAAAGTTGGAGCTGAGGAACAAGGAGCAGCCCAAGAGAAAGCTGGAGCTGAGGAACAGGAAGCAGCCCAAGAGAAAGTTGGAGCTGAGGATCATGGAGCAGCCTAAGAGAAAGTTGGAGCTGAGGAACAAGGAGCAGCCCAAGAAGAAGTTGGAGCTGTGGAACAAGGAGCAGCCCAAGAGGAAGTTGGAGCTGAGGAACAAGGAGCAGCCAAAGAGAATGTTGGAGCTGAGGAACAAAAAGCAGCCCAAGAGGAAGTTGGAACTAAGGAAATAGGAGCAGCACAAGAGAAAGTTGGAACTGAGGAACAAGGAGCAGCCCAAGAGGAAGTTGGAGCTGTGGAACAAGGAGCAGCCCAAGAGGAAGTTGGAGCTGAGAAACAAGGAGCAGCCCAAGAGGAAAGTTTGGAGCTGAGGAACAAGGAGCAGCCCAAGAGGAAGTTGGAGCTGAGGAACAAGGAGCAGCCCAAGAGGGATTTGGAGCTGAGGAACAAGGAGCAGTCCAAGAGAAAGTTGGAGCAGAGTAAGGAGCAGCCCAGGAGAAAATTGGAGTAGAAGAGTAAGGAGTAGCCCAAGAGAAAGTTGGAGCTGAGAAACAAGGAGCAGCCCAAGAGGAAGTTGGAGCTGAGGAACAAGGAGCAGCCCAAGATAAAGTTGGAGCTGAGGAACAAGAAGCAGCTCAAGAGGAAGTTGGAGCTGTGGAACAAGGAGCAGCCCAAGAGGAAGTTGGAGCGAGACAAAGTAAGGACAAGCAGCCCAAGAGAAAAATTGGAACAGAAGAGAATAAGTGTAGTTGTAGTGAGAGAAAGTTGGAGCTAGCCCAGAGCCCAAGTTGGAGCGAGAAACAAGCCCAGCCCAAGAGAAAGTTCGAGCCGAGGAACAAGAAGCAGCCCAAGATAAAGTTGGAGCTGAGGAACAAGGAACAGCCCAAGAGAAAGTTGGAACTAAGGAACAAGGAGCAGCCCAAGAGGAAGTTGGAGCTGAGGAACAAGGAGCAGCCTAAGAGAAAGTTGGAGTTGAGGAACTAGAAGCAGCTGAAGAGGAAGTTGGAGCTGAGGAACAAGGAGCAGCCCAAGAGAAAGTTGAAGCAGAGTAAGGAGCAGCCCAAGAGAAAATTGGAACAGAAGAGTAATGAGCAGCCCAAGAGAAAGTTGGAGCTGAGAACAAGGAGCAGCCAAAGAGAAAGTTGAAGCCGAGGAACAAGGAGCAGCCCAAGATAAAGTTGGAGCTGAGGTACAAGGAACAGCCCAAGAGAAAGTTGGAACTGAGGAACAAGGAGCATCCCAAGAGGAAGTTGGAGCTGAGGAACAAGGAGCAGCTTAAGAGAAAGTTGGAGCTGAGGAACAAGGAGCAGCCCAAGAGAAAAGTTGGAGCTGAGAACAGGAGCAGCCCAAGATAAAAGTTGGAGCTGAGGAACAAGGAGCAGCCCAAGAGAAAGTTGGAGCTGAGGAACAAGGAGCAGCCCAAGAGAAAGTTGGAGCTGAGGAACAAGGAGCAGCCCAAGAGGAAGTTGGGGCTGAGGAACAAGGAGCAGCCCAAGAGAAAGTTGGAGCTGAGGAACAAGGAGCAGCCCAAGAGGAAGTTGGAGCTGAGGAACAAGTAGCAGCCAAAGAGAATGTTGGAGCTGAGGAACAAAAAGCAGCCCAAGAGGAAGTTGGAACTGAGGAAATAGGAGCAGCACAGGGTTGAGTACAATGTTGTTTAATTTTTCCACAAGATCAAGAGAATTCCCGCTACTAGGTGTATCTAATTCACACATCCGGAATTCTCTTGATCTTGTGGAAAAATTAAAT
>NC_061109.1:75512086-75527086 GCF_015104395.2 Macrobrachium nipponense
CCTCCCAAATTCATGTTAGCCCCGCCTACTGAACTGCTCATCAAGCGTCACACCACACCACTAACTCACCCTCATGAGCACTCCAGTAGGCGGGGCTAACAAGAATTTGGGAGGAGTTGGTGATGAGTCTTACGCATGCAGCGTGCGGTGAAGCCTAGTGTAAAAACACCTTAACATCTATACTGTCTTGGTGTTCAGGGGAGCACGACACGTGTATAAATTGTAACAGCAGTGTGGTCCAGTGTTACTTTGTGGGTCATGTGAATAATCAATATCCTGTCTACATTGTGTCGAGCAAAAATCTGCTTTATGGCAATTGAATAGGAAATGTTGTTAATCATTATGCAAAATGTAAATGCAAAGCATCTTTCAGTGATGGAATAGAGTACAAATCATAATGAAAAAAGGTAACAACTTTTGAGAATATAAAGAGGACGAGAGTTACAATAAGAACAGTGATGCTGATGATAATTATGGTGATACAAAAGAACAAATTATTAATTCTCTGTAAATAATCGTATTATCAAATATAAAAAGACAACTTAAAAACAGTTTTGAAGAATTACTAACTGCTTAGGTCATTAAAATGACAGTTTTGATGACAGCTGTGCTAAGGGTAAATGTGCTAAGCTTTTAAAACGAGTGTTATAGTCTCTCTTTTCCAGACAATAGTAATAAACATAACATTTATTGCAGTGCATAATTTCAATTTCGTCGAAAAGTCCAAAAATCACTCATACATTCTATTTGTGTTCGTTTAGTTCCTGAAATCATTTTCATAACTTTCCATTCGGAGGGCGATCGTATAATGAAAAATTCCCAATTCCAACGCATTAATTTTGTCATTATCGTCATTATTGATTATATGGACGCTCTGTCGCCCTATTAGAGAGGAAACATGAAAGGGTAGGACATTTAGTTTTCCTAATGGTGCTAAGTACGTTAGCATGAAAACGGCAAAGCGCCGAGCTGAACACTTTAATGGAGATAGAATACATTAACAATCTGAAACGCTAATGGGTTTTCATTTCATATAAAACTGGTCCAATTGAAAAGGGTTATTATTGGGTAATTACTGTTATTTGCACCAATGCATGACGGACCATTAGGCGACAGGATTCTGTTATTAAAGCTCACTGGATACTTCATGTCACAGCGCGAATTTTAGAGTATCTTTCTGCCTCTTTGGGTCCTGCCCTTTCTGTATGTGTATATAAAAATACATTGGCCTGGATTGTATACATAGGCTTAGATATGTAAATTTACCTTTAAATCATACACGGTACTCAACGTTTTTCGTTGGTAAAAATTGATAGAAGCAATATATATATATAATATATATATATATATATATATATATATATATATATATAGTATTATATATATATATATTATATATATATATATATATATATATATATATATATATATATATATATATATATATATATATATCTATATATATATATATATATATATTATATTATAAAAATATAATAGATATAAAATAAATATATAAAAATATAATAATATAATATATATAATATATATTATATTATATATATAGTGTATGAAATGGCCATAATTTCTCTGAGAGTTCCATGAGAAAATTAATCACTTATACTTTTATTGTTCTCCCTTTTATTGTTTTCCCCTCTGCTTCACCAATTAGAAAGTCGTAAAAGAAAGTTTAGTAAAGATCAAACCACCATTTTCAAGAAGGGTCACAATCCAAGCGTATAGTCACTCATGTAAGGTTCCTGGATGTCTCCGGGGATAAAGCTGAATTCCATTTAACCCCTTTCTGGACAACGGGTCTGATTTGTGACGTAAGACGGCGGGCTGGGGGCCCGGGGGTTGGGGGGGGCACACCGAAACTTTCTACAGTAGAGTTAGGTAGGTGAACATTTAGCCAGTTTCGCACTCCCTGACACCTGTCGTCCAGAAAGGGGTGAAATGGAAATCACTCTCAAACACCCGGACATCCATGAACTTGAATGAGTGACGTACATAGACAAAGGATAGACCAGAATATATATAAAGAATATCATTAGTATCATCATTATTGTTGTTGTTGTTGTTGTTGTTTAGAAGATGAACCCTATTCATACAAACCCACAGGGGCCATTAACTCGAAATTCAAGCTTCCAAAGAATATGGCGTCCATTACACAGTAACAGACGGTAGTGGGAAACACAGAAAGAAATTAACAAATTAGATAAGTAGAGAAAAACGTAATTAATCATTAAGATACAAGGAGAGTTGTATTAGGATAGTAAGGCATTTCATCATCGCTTGAACAACCTCAGGGAGGCTGGCTGTTCCGCAGATTAGGGCAAACACACTTGTCGCCTATCATCCTCTTGCGTACAAAATTCAGGCGCAAGAACTGTTCAGATTTTGAGCGCTGGAGAAAGAAGCCCACAGCTAACTTTTCCACTTTAAAAACAATTAAGGACTTAGATTAAAGGTGGTAAAAGCTGACTCTAAAAAATCAACAAATTAGGGATGCAATCATTATGAAATGTTTTGTATTTCAAATCGGCCTATCGTACTACAGTTAAAAACTGCTTATAAAAATCATATGTTGATTCAATTATTTTCGCAAATGAAATAATTCATTTTTAACAACATCAAAATAATGACATCCGGACCTGATTTTTTAATTACCCCGTTAAGAAGCATTTTCTGTTCGCAAAAGAACATAAGTATCTGGTATTGCAGCTGCTGTTGCTCAGTTACCTCGGAGATGCCTGAATGTGCTGATCATGAGACACATCACGTTTTCTTAAAGTAGTTTTCTGTAAAAGAAAACTATTGAGATGCTTTGTCTGTTCCTCAGTATATTTTCTGTCCGCCCTCAGATTTGATAAACTACTG
The DNA here is from genome assembly GCF_015104395.2 of Macrobrachium nipponense. Lineage (NCBI taxonomy): Eukaryota > Metazoa > Arthropoda > Malacostraca > Decapoda > Palaemonidae > Macrobrachium > Macrobrachium nipponense. Next base: position 75,514,967 of record NC_061109.1, read on the forward strand.
AGGCTAGAGGGCTGCAAATTCGTGTGTTGATCATCCACCCTCCAATCATCAAACCTACCAAATCGCAACCCTCTAGCCTCAGTATAATTTTTTTTTTTTTTAGGTTAAATGTGATATGATCGTGCGTCTGTCGATGGTATAGGACAGGCCACCAACGGGCCGCGGCTAAACCTTTCATGGGCCGCGGCTCATGCAGCACTTATACGCTGTACAAAAAACTCGATAGTGTCGATGAAATTTCGGCGCATTTTTTACTTGTTTTCTGTTTTTTCCATAGAAAAATTTTAGTCTCCAGTACCTCCAAGTTCTGTTGATTGGTTTAGATTAAGCCTGCTGTGGACCTACGTATTCTGACCAAACTAAAAGACAAGAAGGTATCAACGAACCTTTGGTGACACCATTAAACATTCCATGGAGGAATGAGAGTTAAACGGACTTAAAAAGCTGCTTGCTTCAAAAAGTAAATGCCACGACTACTGCCGTCTCTTTAAACAAAATTTGTTCCAAAAAGGTGGACATTTCAAGTATGTAACTATTATTATTATTATTATTATTATTATTATATTATTATTATTATTTTTTTTTTTTTTTGCTCTATCACAGTCCTCCAATTCGACTGGGTGGTATTTATAGTGTGGGGTTCCGGGTTGCATCCTGCCTCCTTAGGAGTCCATCACTCTTCTTACTATGTGTGCCGTTTCTAGGATCACACTCTTCTGCATGAGTCCTGGAGCTACTTGGAGGTCGTCATCCAGCAACTGATCACCACAACGATTATTATTATTATTATTATTATTATTATTACTTATTATTATTATTATTATTATTATTATTATTATTATTATTATTATTCTAGTTGAAAAATTTCAAATACAGACACCATCGTATTAGGGCCATAATAAAGGTATAGGTCGTTGAATATCATTCTCGAAAATGAAAGTTTAATTATATTTAGTTAGCGAATAGAAGGTATAAGTTCATCATAAATACAAAATAAAGTTTGATATTAATGAGACTTCTGACTCTACGTTTTCGAGAGCTGACTTGGAATGAAAGATTAATTATATTTAGTTAGTGAATAGATTATATAAGTTCATCATATATAAAATATAAAGTATGATATTAATGAGCCTTCTGGCTCTACGTTTTCGAGAACTGACTTGGAATGAAAGATTTATTATAATTTGTTAGTGAATAGATGATATAAGTTCAACATATACAAAATATAAAGTGTAATATTAATGAGCCTTCTGACTCTACGTCTTCGAAAACCGACTTGGGATGATATCAGTTTAGACCTAATCTAAAAGACGAAATTCCCGCACATCCTTTAGATATCTCCTGAAAATTATATCGGCATTGTTAAGAATCTCAAGCTCCGCCAACGTCTCTGGAGATACGTTGCACGAGCATAAAATGTCATCTGCTCTGCGTATGAATTGTTAAGGCTTTGACGTTGATGGTCGAAAACCAATAGGAAAATGTCTGGAATTCGCCTTTGTGTACATTACGTGAATCCAACTTGAGCCAGGTGAAGCAGTACACACACTCTCTCTCTCTCTCTCTCTCTCTCTCTCTCTCTCAAATCTAATGAAAACATCTTGAAAATAATTGAAGAAGTTCCAAATAAAATCCAAGTGGTCAAGAGACTCATAAAGAAAATATACATAAACCAACATATTCCGACAAAGAAAATGAATAAGGTGAATCTTGTGAATATCCTAATTGATGCATTAGGAAAAAGAATGCCAAAAGCATGCAAACTGTGTAAGGTTTGGTATAGCATAGTCAATCCACAAAACCTAATCAGAAAATGTGCTGCATGCAACATTCCGACCCATCCACAGTGTGCTGAGGTAATACAAGATTTGAGAAAAGATACAAGAATTTTTTGTTCAACATGTCTATCATGGATAGACAATGTTATTAAATCAAGATTGAATGTACAAATAGTTGAGGATGAAGAAGAAGAGGAAGAGGAAGAAGAAGAAGAAAAAGAAGAAGAGGAAAACGGAAGAGAAGTAAACAAAAATGAAATGACAGAAAAAAATAAGGAAAACAAAGAACAGATAAAAGTATGGATGCAGAGATACTCATTGATACTACATATGAGGCAATAAAGCAGCATACCTACGAAGAAATAAATTACGATATGACAACAGAAAAGCAAATCCCGAAGAGGCTCTACCCAGATCTACACAATGACGGGAAAGAGGAAAAAATAGACAAGAAAGACAAAATCTGCAACCTTTTGAAAGAGGGAATTGCAGATTTGGAGAAAGATGTTACTACAAACATCCTAAGATATGTCAAAACTATGAAATATATGGTAAATGTGCATACTTAGATGGATATGGGGATGATTGCAGAGATCTGCATCCAAAAATATGTAAAAACCTAAAAGAAGGAAAAGGATGTAAGTTCGACAAAAAATGCAAATATATGCACCCTGTAGCCATGAATCATAATCAAATAAATAACCAACCAAGTAATAAAATCCAAAATAAGAAAGAAACAAATAAAGAGAGAAATCAAGAATATCAGGTAAAAGAGAAAAGCAAACCACCAATGAGATATGCAGAGGTGTCAGCAAAAAATTTCAAAGCATCAGCTCCGAAATTCTACTCAAGAGATAATAACTGTATTTATTATGCAAGAGGATATTGCAGAAACGGAGAAAATTGCAGATTCAGACACAAAATGAATAATTATGATGAAGGAAGATCAAATATTATGGAAAAGTTGGATTTTTTAATGTCAGAATTTCTGGAAATGAAAAAAAGAACAACATACCAGAACAGGAAAGAGACATGGGAAAATCCTTATTACTACCATTATTAAATGAAGGAGAAAACACGCAAACCATCATAGTGATGAATGCGCAGGGTTTAGTTACGAGTAACTCAAAAAGAAAAATAGAGCACTTAGAAGAACTAACCCAAAATGAAAAGAAAATAGATATAATGAATATAAGTGAAACCTGGTATTCCCAAGAGACTGGGAATGATGATCAAATAAAAGGGTTCCAAACTTATAGATCAGATAGAAAAAATAGGAATCAAGGGGGAACCGCAATATATGGGAAAGACAAAAAACAAGGAAAAATATATGAGAAATATAGTAACTCAGAATGTGAACTAATAGCGGTAGAATTTGAATCTGAAAAATTGATGAACATAGTAATATATAGACCTCCTAATACTAAAGAGTTTGACTTAATAATTGAAAAATTGGATGATATATGTAGAAATCACAAGGACTGGACTATTCTCCTATCTGGTGACTTCAACTTTCCTTTCGTAGAATGGAAAGAACGAATAGGAGATTGTGGTTGTACTTATACATATAAAAAAGAGAGTAATAGTAGTGCAGAAGATAAGAGGCAATTTGAAAAGCTATTAGATATGCTACTAGAATACAACATTCAACAAATAAATCACCTGCCAACAAGAAAGGAAAATACTTTAGACCTAGTATTTGTGAACGAGATGAATTATGTTAAAGAAATAATAGTTTATAATGCGAGTATTTCAGACCATAATGTCATAGAATTAACAGTTCATTCCAAAGCAAGTGAAAATAGAGATAAGCAAGAAATGGAAAAGTGGGAAGGATATGGAAAATACAACTTCTACAGTAAAAATATAAAATGGTCAGAAATTAATGAAGAATTAAACAAAGATTGGGATAACATTTTCGTAAGTGATGACATAAGGGTAAATACGGAGATATTATATAAAATTTTGGAGAAAATAGTGGAAAAAATATATACCGAAGAAGAAAGTAAACATCATTCATGCATACCAAGAGACAGAAGGATCTTGTTCCAGAAAATCAGAAAGTGGAAAAAAGGTCTTGCAAAAGAAAAAAATGCATGGAAAGTTATAGAACTAAAAAGTAAGATAGAAAATGCAGAACAAAAGATTATACAATCAAAAGAAAATGAAAACGGGACTTGGAAGAAAAAACCCTATTAAATATCAAGCAAAACCCCAAACTATTATACTCATATGCGAAGAAGATGAATAAAAGAAGAATAGAAATAGGCCCTCTGAGAATTGAAGGGAGATTAAACGAATGAAAAAAGGAAATTTGCAACATACTGGCAGAACGATAAAGAGAGAATTCACCCCTAGAATAGATAATGAAGATAATGATATAGAAGTAAGGGAAGAAAATAGTGAATATTAGCTGACATAGAAATTAATGAAGCTGATATTGTGCAGGCAATTAATGAAATTAAAAATGGAGCTGCTGCAGGGCCGGATGGAGTCCCTGCTATTTTGTTAAAGAAAGTAGTTCATTCTATCGCAAAGCCACTTGCAATATTATTAAGACAAAGTGTAGATACAGGCAAGATTTATGATGAGCACAAATTAGCATATATCACCCCTACTTTCAAAAGTGGATCAAGACTAGAGGCAAGTAATTATAGGCCTAGTCTAACATCACATATTATGAAAGTGTATGAAAGGGTAATGAAGAAAAATATTATGAAACATTTAATAAAAAATAATTTGTTTAATATAGGACACAACACGGTTTCGTACCCGGAAAAAGTACACAAACCCAACTGTTAGTCCACCGTGAGAACATATTCAAAAATATGAAAAGCGGAAATGAAACAGATGTGGTTTATCTAGACTTTGCAAAAGCTTTTGACAAAGTAGACCATAATATATTAGCAAAGAAAATTAGAAAACACAATATCGTAGATAAAGTAGGAAGATGGTTAAAAGAATTTTTACACAACAGAAAACAGAGATAGTTATTGCAAACGATGAGAAATCGGATGAAACCAAGGTAATATCCGGTGTGCCACAAGGTACGGTGCTAGCTGCAATATTGTTTGTTATTATGATTGAAGACATAGACAGTAATGTTAAGGATTCGGTAGTGAGTAGTTTCGCTGATGACACAAGAATAAGTAGAGAAATTACTTGTGATGAGATATGAACGCTCTACAAAGAGACCTTAACAAAGTATATGATTGGGCAGAGGTAAATAGGATGGTATTTAACTCTGATAAATTTGAATCAATAAATTATGGAGACAGAGAAGGAAAGCTATATGCATATAGGGGACCTAATAATGAGACAATCACAAATAAGGAAGCAGTTAAAGACCTTGGTGTGATGATGAATAGGAACATGTTATGCAATGATCAAATAGCAATTCTGTTGGCAAAATGTAAAGCAAAAATGGAAATGTTGTTACGGCACTTCAAAACAAGAAAAGCTGAACACATGATTATGCTTTATAAAACATATGTTCGTAGTCCACTTGAATATTGCAATATGATATGGTACCCACACTATCAAAAGGAGGTATTGCACAAATAGAGATGTACAAAGGTCCTTTACAGCTAGAATAGAAGAAGTTAAGGACCTAGACTACTGGGAAAGACTACAATCCTTAAAATTATATAGTCTAGAAAGGAGAAGAGAACGCTACATGATAATTCAGGCATGGAACAGATAGAAGGAATAACAGAAAATATCATGGAACTAAAAATATCAGAAAGAGCAAGCAGAGGTAGATTAATAGTGCCCAAAACTATACCAGGAAAAATAAGGAAGACACAGGACATTAATCCACTACGCACCAGCATCGATAATGCAGCGTCTATTCAATGCGTTGCCAGCTCATATGAGGAATATATCAGGAGTGAGCGTAGATGTGTTTAAGAATAAGCTCGACAAATATCTAAACTGCATCCCAGACCATCCAAGATTGGAAGATGCAAAATATACCGGAAGATGTACTAGCAACTCTCTGGTAGACATTAGAGGCGCCTCACACTGAGGGACCTGGGGCAACCCGAACGAACTGTAAGGTCTGTAAGGTCTGTAAGGTCTCCTTTATCGGCGTTGCCACACCATTATATATATATATATATATATATATATATATATATATATATATATATATATATATGTATATAATGATATATATATGTATATACATTATTTATATAATATATATACGTGTGTGTTTGTGGAATTCGCTTTTGTGGACATTACGTGCAACCAACTTCAAACTCTAGCCAGGTGCAGGAGTACTTGCAATATGCCCTCGTCTCTCTCTCTCTCTCTCTCTCTCTCTCTCTCTCTCTCTCTCTCTCCTATCGGTGTCGACGATAGCTATCCTTGCCGCACCCAGTCTATATATATATATATATATATATATATATTATATATATATATATATATATATATATATATATATATATATATATAGACTGGTGCGGCAAGGATTGCTATCATCGACACCGATAGGAGAGAGTGAGAGAGAGGAGAGAGAGTAGAGAGAGAGAGAGAGAGAGAGAGAGACGAGGGCATATTGCAAGTACTCCTGCACCTGAAGTTGGTTGCACGTAATGTACACAAAAGCGAACTCCACAAACACACTCATATATATTATATGAAATAATGTATCGGATTTGCAAAGGAAAGGCTAATCCTGTTCATGCTTTTTGAATGTAGGAGAGAAAACTACTTTAATTACTATTACCCAAGCATCAACAGGGGCTCAAAAAAATTAAACAAAGAACAGAAAGGTAGATTTGATTAATAACATAAGGCAGATAGGTATATTCCTTATTATGAAAGAAATTGCCAGTGCTTTGAATGACCTTTCATAAATAGCATTTTAGCTGTCATCATCATCATCATCATTATTATTATTATTATTATTATTATTATTATTATTATTATTATTATTATTATTATTATTATTATTATTTAAATTTCTTCTTTTATTTCTTCTTTTATCTATCACAGTCATCCTATTTGACTGGGTGGCTTTTATATGTCGGGTTCCTGGTTGCATCCTGCAAACTTAGGAGTCCATCACTTTTCTTACGATGTGCGCTGTTTCCAGAAGTCCAATCTTCTGCATGAGTCCTGGAGCTACTTCAGCCTCTAATTTTTCTAGATTCCTTTTCAGGGATCTTGGGATCGTGCCTAGTGTCCCTATAATTATACAATTTCCACTGGCATATCCCGTATCCTTCTTATTTCTAATTTTACGTCTTGAAACTTGTCAGTTTTTCCTCTTTCTCATCTACTCTGGTGTCCCATGGCATTGCGACATCGATGTGTGATACTTTCTTCCTGGTTTTGTCGATCAGCGTCGCGTCTGGTCCATTTGCATATATCACCCTATCTGTTCCGATACCATATTCCCAAAGGACCATTGCCCAATTGTTTTCTATCACTCCATCAGGTTGGTGCTCGTACCACGTATTACTGATGTTTCTTGCACTGGCTTCAGTGGAGGGCTTTTGCTGCTGAATCATGCCTCTTTTTGTACTGGTTCTGTGGAAATGCCGGACATTTGCTTGCCATGTGGTTTATGGTCTCGTTTTTCACGTTGCATTTCCTTGCATATGGGTGAGATGTTTATCCAATCTATCGGTCTTTGGATATATCTGGTTCTTAGGGCCTGGTGTTTTGCTGCAGTTAGCATTCTGTTTCATGTACCGTCCGTGCATTGGTTTGTTGCGCCATTCTTCCTTTCTGTTTTTCATTCTCCTGTCTGTAGATTTCTGGGTCTTCGTTTAATTTTATCAGTCCTTCTTCCCATGCATTCCTGAGCCACTCGTTTTCACTGGTTTTCAGTCCTCTATGCTTCGTAATCTACACTTCCTCCTTCCATTCGTATTATGTATAGTAAGTCCGTATTTGCTCTTGGGTGTAGGGCTTTGTGTATCGTGATGTTTACTAGTTTTCTAGTCTAAGCTGCAGAGTTCACCCTTCGTCCACTCCACTACTCCTGCGATGTATCTGATTACTGGTGTTGTCCATTTGTTCATGGCTTTCATCATATTTCCGGCATTGAGTTTTAACTTGAGCATCACCTTAAGTCTCTGCACATATTCTCTCCTTTTATTCTCAGGTATTTGTATCCTGTCTCATCCATGTGTTTGATGCTATTCGCATATGGTAACTTTATCTCCTCAGTAGTTCCTCGTTGGACGAGTGGTTTTAGCGCTCAGCTACCCATCCGGTGGTCCGAAGTTCGCTTCGCGGCTCTGCCAACTCGGAATTAGAGGGATTTATTTCTGGTGATAGAAATTCCTTTCTCGATATGATGTGGTTCGGATCCCACAAGAAGCTGTAGGTCCCGTTGCTAGGTGACCGATTGGTTCCTAGTCACGTAAAAATATCTAATCCTTCGGGCCAGCCCTAGGAGAGAGCTGTTAATCAGCTCAGTGGTCTGGTTAAACTAAGATATACTTAACTTTATCCCTTCAGTCCTTGTCACTTTGCTTTTTGTATGTTGACCAAGGCACATTTTCCTATTCCATAGGCCATCCTTATGATATTATTATTATTATTATTATTATTATTATTATTATTATTATTATTAGCTGAAAAGCTGAATGCCACAAGACCAATGTGTCAAATATGAACATTAGCCTACGATAAGTAGTATAAAAGAAATATAAACAGCGCAGAGATAAACAAACCAATGTTAAACAACTGAATTGCGAAACATTGGTTCGCGTAGCTCTGATTATTATTATTATTATTATTATTATTATTTTTTTTTTTTTTTTTTTTTTTTTTTTTTTGCTCTATCACAGTCCTCCAATTCGACTGGGTGGCATTTATAGTGTGGGGTTCCGGGTTGCATCCTGCCTCCTTAGGAGTCCATCACTCTTCTTACTATGTGTGCCGTTTCTAGGATCACACTCTTCTGCATGAGGCCCTGGAGCTACTTCAGCCTCTAGTTTTCTAGATTCCTTTTCAGGGATCTTGGGATCGTGCCTAGTGCTCCTATGATTATGGGTACGATTTCCACTGGCATATCCCATATCCTTCTTATTTCTATTTTCAGATCTTGATACTTATCCAATTTTTCCCTCTCTTTCTCTTCAACTCTGGTGTCCCATGGTATTGCGACATCAATGAGTGATACTTTCTTCTTGACCTTGTCAATCAACGTCACGTCTGGTCTGTTTGCACGTATCACCCTATCCGTTCTGATACCATAGTCCCAGAGGATCTTTGCCTGATCGTTTTCTATCACTCCTTCAGGTTGGTGCTCGTACCACTTATTACTGCAAGGTAGCTGATGTTTCTTGCACAGGCTCCAGTGGAGGGCTTTTGCTACTGAATCATGCCTCTTTTTGTACTGGTTCTGTGCAAGTGCCGGGCATTCACTTGCTATGTGGTTTATGGTTTCACTTTTCGTATTGCACTTCCTACATATGGGAGAGATGTTATTTCCGTCTATCGTACTTTGAACATATCTGGTTCTTAGGGCCTGATCTTGTGCCGCTGTTATCATTCCTTCAGTTTCCTTCTTTAGCTCTCCCCTCTGTAGCCATTGCCAATTGTCATCGCTGGCTAGTTCTTTAGTCTGTCTCATGTATTGTCCATGCATTGGTTTGTTGTGCCAGTCCTCTGTTCTTTCTGTCTTTCTCCTGTCTCTGTATATTTCTGGGTCTTCGTCTGCTTTTATTAGTCCTTCTTCCCATGCACTCTTTAGCCACTCGTCTTCACTGGTTTTATTATTATTATTATTATTATTATTATTATTATTATTATTATTATTATTATTATTATTATTTTATTTTTTATTAATTTTATTTTATGATTATTATTTTATTTTAAGTCTTTATATTTATTATTTTTATTATTAATATTATTTTAATTTTCATTATTATGTTATTGTTATGTTATTGTTATTATTTTTATTTTTTTATTATTATCTTATTATTATTGTTTTTTATTATTTGTTTTTAAATTTTTAATTTTTTTTATTCTTTTTTATTTTTATTATTTTTAATTAATAATTTGTATATTTTTCAATTTTTTTGTCATTATGGTTTATTTCATTTCTGTTTCAATTTCTGTTCCCTCACATTTTTCCTCCCGCCAGGTCTTCGCAAGTAGTTAGCGTCCTCTCTCACCAACTCTTACATTCTTCCGCTTCTCTCGTCGTCGTCTCCTCCTTCTTCTTCTCTGTCTGAATCCTTTTCCTCACGAGACATCATCAAAGACGATTCTGAAGGGGACGGCTGGAGGAGTTTCCAATTCTGACGGGACATGTCGGTACACACATATACTTATTAAATTTCCTCAGGGATTTCGCTTCTCGTCTCCTTTTCGTAACCTTTCACCAAATCCGGAGGAGTCACAGTAATTTGGGATAATGAGATCCTGCCATGAGAGTCCTGTCTGCAACATTTAGGGAACGTGTTTTATTAGGATTTTACCCCCCCCCCCCCCCCTCTTCTTTTTGGATGAATTGACAAGGTAGAAGTGAAATATTATCTGTTAGTTTTGCGCTAAGACGGAAATGGAAATTTTAGTCTGGCAAACGGGACCATAAATGATGACCTTTCGCAGTATATTTATGAGTTCGTAAGTGTCTGAAATAGCAAGTCGTCTCACGAACGAAGCTTAGGTATCTCGGTATGGTACTTTAAAATAAACCTTCCTTTCATTCTTGCAACAGTATGGCCAATAGGTAACAAGTAAAACTGCGCCGAAGAATCGAGTTTTCTGTACAGCCACGGCCCATGAAACTTAAACCGCTGCCAATGGAGCTCTCAGCCAATGCCCAGTGGTGGCCTGTGTTGTTGGCACCTTATAGCGATGCCAGATGCACGATCATGGCTCATTTTAACCTTAAATAAAATAAAAACTACTGAGGCTAGAGGGCTGCAATTTGATATGTTTGATGATTGGATGGTGGATGATCAACATAGCAATTTGCAAAGCACCTTAGTGGCCAGGTTGGTTGGGTCTTGGCCTGCCACCTCGGTGGCCGCGAGTTCAACTCTCGGGAATTTCAATAAGGGGGTGAGAGATGTGTATTTCTGGTGATAGAAGTTCACTCTCGACGTGGTTCGCAAGTCACGTAAAGCAGTTGGTCCCGTTGCTGAATAACCACTGGTTCCATGCAACGTAAAAACACCATACAAACAAACAAACAATAAATGCATAAGAAAGTTACATGAATAAGTGAATATTCTCCCGAAACCACAATGGAGAAAAAGCAAAACTGGTGAACTGTGAATAGCCCAGGTAAAGTAACCTTATACACAGTCTCGTGTTAAAGCCGTGGAATATGCAAGAAAACTTGTCTGTGGTTGAAAAGATTAAAACAAACATATATTTTGGAGATGGTTCTTAAAACCGATTGAAACAACTTACTGCCAAAGGCGAAGATTGCAACTCGGTGCTAATATGAGGTAAAATAAAAGTCACTGAACTTTTGATGAAAAAAAAAAAATACCGGTCAAAATTTTAAATATTCTGCAATGCTGAAAAAGAATGATAAATTTTAATTTTATTTTCCCGCGGAGATCATCTCTGTATAGTAAGTGATTATAAGAGGAATTATAATAAAAAAAAAAGCTTTTAACCTGTGTCAGCGTTCAACATGACAAGCTATAGCTACTAGTACCCATATACCAGATGTGGGACTTCTTTAATTAATAATAATAATAATATTAATAATAATAAAATAGGTACATGCTTCGTATGTGAATACTTCTTTAGCTTTAGCATTTTAAACCTTGACCTTTACTTATTTTTTTATAGATTTTATTTATAATCACTCCTTATATAGAGATAATATTTAAGGAAAAACGAAAGTTCCTCGTTGCACGAGTGGTTTACGCGCTCGCCTACTGATTCGGCAATCCTGAGTTCGATTCCCCGCTCTGCCAACGTGGAGTCAGAGAAATTTGTTGCTGGTGATAAGAATCTAACTTTTCGGTATAATGGGATTCGGATCCTACAATAAGCAGTAGATCCCGTTGCAAGGTAACCAATTGGTTCCTAGCCACGTATAAATATCTAATCCTTCGGGGCCAGCCCTAGGAGAGCTGTTCATCAGCTCAATGGTCTGGTTAAACTAAGATATACTTAACTTAAGGGAAAATGAAATTCGCATTCCTTATCATTTTCCAGTGATATTTCTTTCCAACTACCTGCTCAGCGATTTACCACTTTCACCTTAACTGGCTTACTGATATTATTTCAAAGTATCTTTCATTTTTCACAAATTTCACCTTGTGTCCTTTCAGGAACATTATGATTTTAGTCAAATATTACTTTTCTTGCACATTCATAAGTTTGAACATAGGCATATATATTG
>NC_061109.1:75532086-75544586 GCF_015104395.2 Macrobrachium nipponense
TTTGAACTAATTCGCAAGTAACTTTCATCTTTAAAGTATCCTGACCATATAATTGAGAAAGCAATTCAAAAAGCAAACGTAATTTTCTACCGACCCCCTAAAGACAAGACCAGAGACACACCCAACAATAAAATAAAAATTCCCCACCTGGAGACGATTAAGAGAGTAACTCACACCCTTGGGAAATCCAACCCTTTTGCATTTACCTACCCAAATACCTTAGCCAAATCCTTGATTAACGTCCAACAAAAGACATCGCCCAAAGACTCTGGGGTATATGAGATCCCATGCCAGGACTGTGACCAATCTTACATCGGATTTACAGGTAAATCACTTCCCCAGAGATTAATACAACACAAACGGTCAGTTAGGTATGGACAACAGAACTCGGCTATTTTCAATCATATAAATGAACATAACCATAGAATAAACTGGAATATGTCACGTGTAATTTATAGTAGCAACTGCCGGTACAAGAGTCAAATGATGGAATCGGCCTTAATAAAAGAGAAGCAGGTAATGAACATCTCAAAAGGGAATTGGACATCGGACATCGTCGACGCAGTGTTCATTCAACCAACGCTTAAGAAGATTAAAGGAAGATTATCAGCGGGGGTGACCTAAATTGGCTTACTTGTGGACGAATCTCTTGGTATAAATACCACCTTTTCTGTAAACTTTTCTCATCATATACCTGAAGAGAGAGACAGCAGTCTCTGAAATATAGTACTTTTCTCTCTACATTTTGGTGTTTTTATGGGCTCCTTTTATTAGATATATATATATATATATATATATATATATATATATATATATATATATATATATATATATGTATATATATATATATATATATATATATATATATATATATATATATATATATATATATATATATATATATATATATATATATATATCGTAGCCCTGAGTGCCCCCAATGAAAGATTTCTAGATCCGCTCATAGAAATATGGTAAGCGGAAAAAGTAAATTTATGAATTAAATGAAATTAACCTTATATTTTATCAGAGAAAATGAATTTTTAAATTTTTCAGCAAAAGCAATATCAGTTTTTTTATTATGAAGTTAAGATCTCCATGTGCATAAATTTGCAAAGAGCGAAACCTTGCACATACTGACACTTAAAAAATAAATGTGGTTCGGAAGTCACGTAAAGCCGTTGGTCCCGTTCCTGAATAACCGCTAGTTCCATGCAACGTAACGTAAAAGCACCATACAAACAAAGAACCAAAACTAAGAAAATAAATATCGAACATCATATTCTGATATCATACAAACATTCATACAAACATTTGCAATCGTGTTGACAAAAGACGTGATAAACCAAATGAGCTGTTTGCCTTTTCTGTTGCTGACAGAGGTTCTTTGTAAACTCAGTTTTAAACTTATTTCCTAAGACAGTCATGTGACTCTATACGCGAACTGGCGAAAGTCAACAGCAGGATAATGTTATGCCAATAGTCTGGAAATGCAAAAGGCATGAAGGAGTGAGTGAATTGGATGCTAGAGCCTAAAATACTCGGAAGAGTAAATATGAAAAGAAAATTTTCCAGATCTCCCTCGGTTTTCAAGGTGATATGTTCCGAGTTCAGTTTGAGCCAGGTGAGCTATGCAGTGAGAGGTGTGGGTTATGCCGGTATTACCGAGGGTAATATCGATTTTCCCGAGAGTTACTAAGGTAGAATATGACTTCGATTGTTTGTTCTTTAGGTTCTGGCAGTGTGGGGGAGGGTGGGGGTTGGGGGTGAGGGATGAGAGGTGATGGAAATTATACCGCATCCGTTTAAAAATGCGTATGTATACTCGTTTTTTTTTGCATCTTTCCACCCGACTGTGGTGCTCGAGCATGGTAACACTGCGTCCCGGGCTTTAAATAGTTACGCTGTATAAGTTTTAGGTAAATATAAGGATATTTGGGTGTACATTTGCAACTGAAAAGTGTTTAAATCGAATATTAACGGTGTGATTCGCATACAGTAAATTATTAAAATACTTTTCATTTGCAAATGCACACCCAGATATCCTTTTATTTACCTAAAACTTACACATAGCATAGCTATTAAAAGCCCGGGACGCAGTGTTACCATGCTCGAGCACCACAGGCTGGTGGACAGATGAAAAAAAACCGAGTATAGTTATTTTCGTTTTTAATGTTTCTCTCTCGTTCAGTTCCGGATTGAATGCTTTTTCTGACTCCTTAATCCTCCATTCGACTTTAAATAAAATAACCTTGAGAATAATTCCGAGTATTTTAATCCGTCACCAGTTTTATGATATTCACCTTACTTCTTTGAAAGCGCGTGAAATTTGTATTCCTTATAAATAAGATACTTTCTTTTATACTTCCTTTTATAATAAGACCAATTCGTTACGATTATTTTGGGGGTATACTTAACGAAGTCAGTCAAAACAGTTTTGAGTACCGATAACTATATACTGTTTAAAAGCAGACATTTAAATGGCTGAATTACTTTTGGTATTCAAGGATCATCTGCAAATGGAAACCAAATAACCCACGCTCTCTTCTCTATTTAACATATTTATATTTGGAAATGATCTCCCTATTTGCATAAAAGCAACTTCAGCGAATATTTCATATCTGTAATTCGTAATGTTTCTAAAAAATAAGGGAAACATTTTTTATACGGCGTTTTCTAACATGAATATGAGTTTTCCCGTTATTATCAAAATGAATTCATTACGCGGAGTGTAAAGAACTGTATTTAATTAATTCCGGGACAAAAATGGACGGGAAGACCCTCAAGCTTAATGGAACAAACGGGAAAACACGTTTCCACACGATGACCAAAATGCCATCAATACGCAAGGAAATAATTATGCAATTTAAATGGAGAAAATTTCGTGTAATATGAAATAAAGCGCTAACGTTGATAAATAAATGACTGTTTTCGTCGAATTGAAATTCTCCTGTATTTTTAGGGCGAGAAAGAGGAAATCCAATTTATTGAGTAAACTATGGTCTTACTGAATGAAATTATTATTTGATCAGCGTTATCCATAAGGGAGGATGTAAGTATAATCGGTTTTCGAAGTCGAAAATTAAAAGAAAAATAATTTGACGAAAATTTAAGGCCACGTGAGTCATTGCGCTAGTTCGCTTACAATCATTCAACCATGACCCAGCAAAGCCTCAGTGGCGTGATTGGTATGGTCTTCGCCTGCCACCTCGGCGGCCGCGAGTTCGATTCTCATGCATTCCATTGGGGGGTCAGAGATGTATATTTCTGGCGATAGCAGTTCACTCTCGACATGGTTTGGAAGGTGCGCAAAGCCGTTGGTCCCGTTGCTGAATAACCGCTGGTTCCATGCAACGTAGAAACACCGTACCTACAAACAAACAAACCGTGACTCAGTATAATGTTTGTAGGGAATGTACAGTGCTCTTAACAACTCGTCTTTTTATTTGTGGATTTTGTTCATTTTTTTAGTAATCTATATCGAGATGATTGTATGTAAATCATTGACATCTTGTTTCAGCAAAGTATCAAGTCTATCTCTCTCGCAATCCAGGACGTATGAGAGAGCCATACTTAGTATTTAGCTAAAAAAAAAAAAAAAAAAAAAAAAAAAAAAAAAAAAAAAAAAAAAAAACAAAGGTCAATAATAAAATCCCCGTCGAAGCGACTGATTGAAAAAATGGGAAAAATGTATATTCGACACTTTACCACGGAAGGGACGAACTGATTCAGAGTGAAACCGAATTTTGTTGAGGAATAGCTCAGATTTAATGTTATTTTTTGATAAATGCCAGTTTTAACGTGCACCTAGTTGCAGAACCATCTATTCATATATCAATATGTAACATTAGTGAGTGATTATTGATGGGACAGTGGAACGGTATTCCGGAGGATGATGGGCAATCGAAACTTCAAAGGTTCAAGCGAAGATTCAATGCATCATTTCCCTAATACAGTTCTCCTTGTATTTAAATGTTTTATTTACGATTGTATCCATTTGTTTATTAATCTATTAAAATTATTTTATCTTTTTTATTAACTGATTTCTAATGAACTCCATATTCATTGGAAGATTGAATTTCAAGTCAATGGACCCGGTGCGCTTGTTACTTATGAATAGTGTTTATCTTCTGAATAATAATAATAATAATAATAATAATAATAATAATAAAATAATAATAATAATAATAATAATTACACTGCTTTTTATAATGACGCCTAGGCAAGAACAAAGCCTGTATGACCAGAAAAAAAAGCAAGCTATAATTGATTGGGTTTAATTTTAATTTTTTTTTTTTTTTTGACTCCGTAAAATTACTTAGCGTAGGGAAGGACTCTGTATAAACATACCCATTAACTATATTTGTCGAATGTGCTAGGAAATAAGGATACATGGCTGATGAAAGGATATAAGGATACACGGCTAATGTAAGAGATTGAAATTTTCTCCCAGAACACAGACGAAGATTTTTATTACGCCGATTGGACGTATTAAACGTCGAGTCAAAATGTCTCCCGTATGCCGATTGGACGTATCATACGTCGGCTCAAAAAGTTTGTTTAAAAATTCGCGGAAAAATACTTATAGGCCTACCAGCAGAAAACTTTTGTATCACGCGCCTTGGGGATGCTGGGAGTTCACGGATCAAGGCGTTGTTTTGTTTACAATCGCTACGCAGGCGCGCAAGCGCGAATTTCTTTCTTATCGCACTAAAAAGTATCAGTGACACATCTCGGAAATTATTTCGTCACTTTGACATAATTATTGAACCATTTTAAATTATCCTTTACATGAAGTATTATATATGAAAATGTGCGCAATTTCATGCACAATACAACTAAAAAATACTCATGATTGTAGCTTTTATCAGTTTTGAAATATTTTCATATAAATAACGATAAGTGCAAAAATTTCAACCTTCGGTCAACTTTGACTCTACAGAAATGGTCGAGAAACGCAATTGTAAGCTAAAACTCTTACATTATAGTAATATTCAATCATTTGCCTTCATTTTGCAACAAATTGGACGTCTCTAGCACAATATTTCGATTTATGGTGAATTTATGAAAAAACTTTTTCCTTACGTTCGTGCGATAACTCTTCCGATAAATTTTTTTCGTGCGATTGTCCTAATGTTTGCAACCCTTTTAAATTTGCCGTTACATAAAGTTTTATATATGGAAATGTGCGCAATTTCATGCACAATACAACAAAAAACAACACATGGTTGTAGCTTTTCGATCAGTTTTGAAATATTTTCATATAAATAACGTTAAGTGCAAAAATTTCAACTTTCGGTCAACTTTGACTCTACCGAAATGGTCGAAAAACGCAATTGTAAGCTAAAACTCTTATATTCTAGTAATATTCAATCATTTACCTTCATTTTGCAACGACTTGGAAGTCTCTAGCACAATATTTCGATTTATGGTGAATTTATGAAAAAAAAAAACATTACGTTCGCGCGGTAACTTCCGAAAAAATCAGAATTTTTTTGTGCGATTGTCGAAATGTTTGCACCATTTAAAATTAGCTGTTACATAAAGTTTTCTTATATATGAAAATGTGCGTAATTTCATGTAGAATACAAATAAAAATGATTGAAGGTTGTAGCTTTCTCTTTTTTCGAAATATTTGCATATAAATCACGATAAATAGAAAAAAAAACCACGTTCGGTCAAATTTGACTCTACCGAAATAGTTGAAAACGCAATTGTAAGCTAAAACTCTTACGGCCTAGTAATATTCTGTCATTTTTCTTCATTTTGAAACAAATATGAAGTCTCAATAAAACAATATTGTGATTTATGGTGAATTTTTGAAAAATATATTTACCTTCACTTCCGCGCGCCGATTCGCGGCCGCAAGTCTCCGAAATACGTACATGGCATTATCCTAATATTTGCTCCTTTTCATATTAGCCTTTTTATAGAGTTTCATATATCAAAATGTGCGCAAATTCATGAAGAATACAATAAAAAATAATTGAAGGTTGTAGCTTTTTCCATCTTCGAAATATGTCCATATATATATATATATTAAAATTTCGACATTCGGTCAAATTTAACTCGTCCGAAATGGTCGAAATCTGCAATTCTAATCTAAAACTCTTAACAGTATCGTAATATTCAATCATTTGTCTTAATTTTGAAACAAATTGGAAGTCTCTAGAACATTATTTAGAATACGGTGAATTTTGAAAATAACATTTTTTTACGTCCGCTCGTTACGAATTCGTACATCATTTTGTGATAATATTTTTCCGGTGTTGCTTTTATTGTTTTACAATGTATTATATATCAAAATGATTGCAATTTAGTGTACAATACAACGCAAAAAAACGTAACTGGTTAGCTTTGACCGTTTTCTGCACAGCGTGATTTGAATACAATTATGTATGAATTTTTTTTTCGCTACCATATATCGCATTATTTACATATGATAATGATATTATTTTCATTTCTGATGGTTGCATTCTAAACTAAACAGGCAATGACAAAAAAAGGAGCCAAAAATGAACTCTAATCTTCAAAAGTACGCGCTCTGTAATTTTTTGAAAAAATTATTTTTTCCACTTCCCCGCTCACTCCAAACCAGGCCCGGCATACGGGAGACGTTTTGATTTTTAGGGCTCCGGCGTAAGAGGGTTTGAATATAGAACTGATCACTCGCACTCAGAAGAAGTTCAGAAGGTATTCGAACAATGCCGAACTTTTAGTTCTGGTGATTCTTCTTTTGTTTTTTTCACACAAAGATTTTTTATAATTACGTTAGTATTCGATTTGATAAATATCAAATTTCTTTTCATGTACATTTTCAATGCATAAAGATTCTGGATAATTATATTACTTTATTTGATAACTATAGAATTTGTTTTTAGGTGAATTCATCATGCATAAAGATTCTGAATAATTACACAGTTCTGTATAATATCTATAATTGAACTTCTCATCCTTATTCGCAAAAGGTGGTAAACCTTTCGTTTTACATATTCTCAACGGAAACCCAACCCAGAACCTGACAGTTTTTTGCTACCTGCCTTATTTTGCACTAAATTAATGTTTACCAAAAATGACTCTGGCTCATCTAATATTTTCTTTGGCAATGGGACATAATTAGGTGACTCGTAAATAAGCTGGTTAGATTACCTTCCAGCCAGCCTCTTTCCATTATGTATGTATAGAGCTTAATCTCTCTCTCTCTCTCTCTCTCTCTCTCTCTCTCTCTCTCTCTCTCTCTCTCTCTCGTAATGTGTCCGTTCAGCACATTACCAAGCGACCTTCAATAACTTGATAAGTGTAAAGCATAATCTCTCTCTCTCTCTCTCTCTCTCTCTCTCTCTCTCTCTCTCTCTCTCTCTTCTCTTTGGTTCTGTGTGTGTGTGTGTCTGTGTGTACGCCTAGTTGATTACCGTAAAACCTTAGATCACTTTATATGTATAAAGCGTAATTTCTCTCTCTCTCTCTCTCTCTCTCTCTCTCTCTCTCTCTGGTTGCGTGTGTGCGTGTGTACACCTATAGTCGATTCATTTAAGGTAGATTCTTGCGCCTACGAGACGTTTGTTTGGCGGCCTCTGATTGGCTGGTACAGGGAGGTAGTCCGCTCGCTCATTGTGTCATATTTTCGTCTGTTACTTAGAAAACATGCAGTATGTTTATATTTCTTCATTTATCTCACGTTTTCCAAAAGATAATAAAGTTTTGGTCATACCAAAGGATTCGGTATTAATTGTACAACTAAATAATCTTTTCCTGAAACCAATTAGATAAAACACAAAGGAATTACAACGAGTAAAAGTGAAGAGAAAAAGTTTCAATCTTTACACCTGTTTTTATTTATCATCGGATTTTTAATAAGTCATGCGATCAAGATGAATTAAAACTTGTATTTTCATACAATAAAATCACCCTGAATACGCTGGTGGTTTCAGATTTTGGATACGTGTAATATGTGAAGAGAAAATGAAGAATATGTCTTATTATGTTGCAGCCGTACTTGACTCAGCCTGAGAGGAAGTCAATCTTTCTTAATTATTTGTTGTTTATTACTTCACTGAGATTAGTATTTCATATCACTCAAATAAATCTCTGATGTCTGTTTCATTTGAAAATATATTCATAAAATAAAATTAGAAACAATATCTTGAAACAAACTTTTTAAATTTAGGCTGAGTTGAAGAGTGTGAAGTCGTCTTTCCACAGAGTTCAACTTCTTTGCTGGATTGAATTCTGAGCTAACGATACCAGATGCATCCATCTGATTATTATTATTTTTTTCCTTATCAGATATACCCAGACATACTATATGATATTGGATTTAAAATGTTCGACAGTTATAATGTAAATTCTGTGTATTTATTTTCAGAAAATGTAATAATATAACATGGTAAATATTGTCGAAACTGCAACCTTTTATATCGCTAATTGGCAACTCAAATCTCTCGCTGAGGCGACAAACACAACGACGACGCCTTGCAGATCTCATTCTCTCAGCAATACCGTCAAACTTGAATCATTTACTGATGCAACATAATAAGACATATTCTTCATTTTCTCCTCACATTTTACACACATCCAAAATCTGAAAGCACCAGCGTATTCAGGGAGAATTTGTTGTATGAAAACACAAGTTTTATTTTATCTTCATCGCGTTAATGATGCAAAATCCGAGGATAAATAAAAACAGGTATAAAGAATTAAATGCTTCTCTTTTTACTTTTACTCGTTGTAATTCCTTTGTGTTTTATCTTATTGATTTCAGGAAAAGATGACTTAGTTGTACAATTAATACCGAATCCTATGGTATGACCAAAATTTTCCTTTCTTGAGCAAAGCGTGAGTTGATTGAAGAAATATAAACATAATTTTGCTAGTTTTTAACCGCCAGCAGAAGAAAATAATGAGACTGAGCGAGCGGCCTACCTCCCGGTACCAGCCAATCAGAGGCCGCCAAACAAACGTCTCGTAGGCGCAAGAATCTACCTTAAATGAATCGACTATAGTATTACCCTAAAACCTATATCACGATATATATATATATATATTATATATATATATATAGATATATATATATATATACATAACTTCTCTTCTCTCTCTCTCTCGTTTCGTGTGCATGCGTGTTGCACATACCACGCAACCCTACGTCATTTTATATGTATTTATAGTATCATTTTCTGTGTGTGTGTGTGTGTGTTTCGGTACTTCTCTGTGTGCATTTCTCCGTTGTACTTTTAGTTCTAAAGCCACTATTAATAAATAATTCAGAAGTATTTTCATAACAGTGGTCGGTTGGATTCGTGACTAAATTTACTGTCTGGCTGGCTGGCTCCCTGTATTATTATTATTATTATTATTATTATTATTATTATTATTATTATTATTATTATTATTATTATTATTATTATTATTATATTATCTCCTTTGCCTTCGAAGCTTGGGATAAATACAGTTATCCATTTCCTAGTTCAAACTTGTTTAAGTTAAAGCGAGAAATTCTTCGACAAGGGAAAACACAAGTACATTTAAGAAATATCGTATAATCGAATAATAGGTAATGTGTTTGTTCTTAATATGGTTAGTAACCTTATGATTATCCTAATGGAGAAAGTTACTCTATTTTTATTCTTGAAATGATTGAGAGTGGAGTAAGATACCATTTTTTATAATATAAAAGGTTTATTAGTATTATTATGATTATTATTATTATTATTATTATTATTATTATTATCATTATTATATTATTATTATTATTGCTTGTTAGAATATAAAAGTTTTGTTATTATTGTTATGACTAGCACTTTACCAATCCTTACTAAAAGCATATTCATCTGCTGCTTCATATAAGTGACTCGCTAGTGTTTTTAAACTATAATATGTATGATAAATTCATAACGTAACCAAGTCTACGGTCGTAACCAGCCTCGTTTCACGGGCAGACCCTGCTCCGTTTCAGGGAATCCCTTCTCACCCCCACCACTTCGGAAACCTCATTATAAACCATCTTAGGGGTCCCTACTATAACCCTGTCAAGTTTCATGCCCATCAGACCAGCCGTTTAGCCGTGATTGAATGACAGACGGACTGACGCAGACAGACATAACGCCCATTATAGTAAGATGCGAAATACCACACATCGAATGCCTGAACAGTTTTCAAGTACATTTGTTTTCACTGTCGTTCGGGAAAGGGAAAATTGAAAAGGGAACAAAAATTAGTGAATGTTATCAGTATTCAGGAAGAGACAATTCCCAGCAAACGGAGTATATTTTCTTATTGGAAAACAAGTTTCACCTCTTTTTTTTCCGGAAAGCTTTACAGATAACATTCTTGCTTCTACTTCCCACATTTACTCAAAGAGACAATCGTTCCTTTGGAATTGTAAAGGAACGATTAATAGCCTGTTTCTTTTCCTGGGGGCCTTCGTCATATCCTTCTTCTTTTTTTCTCTTCCATTTTCCCAGACTTTTGCAAAATATCTACCATACTGTGGGGATGAAACTCTGTTCCGGTGAATGTTATAGAGAAGTAAATAGCACCAAAGGAGGTCGAAGCGTCTAAAAAAACATCTGGAGATATATCTGGATTGTTCTTCCTACTGAAATTCCCACGAATATTGAGATTTTCAAAACCTACGCGTGCTACATTTATATTAATCGCTTGAATGCAAACGGTTGCACACAAGAGTATTATAGGCCGAGGACAAAACTGTTTCTATTCCCCTTTGTCCTTACTGACAGCTGATAAGCGTTTCTGCTTTGTAAAGAACATGTCTTCCTCCGGATCTATGTCCCTCTAGCTGTTTTCTGAAGCATTTATAGGCACATAATTTCGTGCAAAGTGAGCTTTACGTTAGTGTTCCTATTTAGCGGTCAGTACTCTCTCTCAATGTGTGTGTGTGTGTGTGTGTGTGTGTGTGTGTGTGTGTGTATGGATGAGCTGAGTGCCTAGTCTTTAATTTCATCTTTTCTGTGGCTATTTGCACATATTTTTTATGTACATATATATATATATATATATATATATATATATATATATATATATATGCGTAAATAACCACAGGACAGATGATATTGAAGACTAGGTAATCGGCACTTTCAACACGAAAGAGAGAGAGAGAGAGAGAGAGAGAGAGTACTGACTGCAAAATAGTAACAGGTAACTTAGAGCTAACTTTGCAATATATAGATATATATATATAGCAATATATATATATATATATATATATATATATATATATATATATATCTATATATACACATTGTGACGAAGTGCCAAGTATCTGGTTACTACACTTACCATTCATTAATTGTTACCTCACAACAGCCAGACACCTGAACCCTCATCACTGGTACTAAATGACTGAATACTCTTAAGGCAACAGTGATCCCTTAAACAACTTACCAGTATTGCAGAAAATCAGACTAAGTTCATCAAAACAGGTATGAGGTAATCTTGTAAGTAATTAAATTAATCAAGGGGCATCACTCCCTCAACAACTTTAGAAGTCTAAGTATTTCCCTGGTTTCAGAAGTCTAAGTACTTCCCTGGTTCTAAGTCACTTCAAGTAAATTGAAGGAAAACAGCTCAATTACCACTCTATGTTTCTACCTAAGCAAATCCTAATTCTATTCATGTATACTGGTGAGAAATAAAATACTTATAAAAATTTTAAATGCAAAAATTTATCATTAAACTCAAAATTATAAGTGAAATTCACAATATCAGGAAAAATTACTGTTACTTGAAAACAAAGTAAAGTTTACTTAATTCTCGAATCAATTAAGTAAAATTGAATTAAAATTAATTTATCACAAAATTCAAGAAAATTAATTCAATAAAAATTCAAAAGTGTTTGGTAAAAATTAAAATTTGGAAATTAATTCACAAGTGTTAAACAACAATAAAACTTGAAAAGAATTCTAAGTAAATGCAAATTAATTCACAAGTGTTAAATTGAATTAACTCTTGAATGATTAAGTAATGAAAATAACTAAGTTAATTAAATTGTGAATGCAAATGAAAACACAGAAAAATGTGGAATATACCAAAATTGTAAAAAACACTAAGAAAATGGACAAATGCACTTCAAACGAAACAAACACAAAACACAAAAATTTGCAAAGTGTAAAAATATAAATTGTTTTTCAGCCAATGTAAATATTAGTTAACAACTAATAAAATTATAACATACTTTACCTTGGTATACCAATCTTCTTTCTTTGCTGCAGCTTGTTTCACAATTTCACAAAAATAGGCGCCGTTACACATATACAGTGTTTGTTCAGATTCCATAAAAACACTAAATAATACTAAATAACTCTAAGAAATATCAAATCTGAAATTTACGAGTTACGAGTGACAATTCAGTAAGTATTAAATCATTACGTTACTTTGAAATCAAAAGTGCCGATTGATCGATTGATCGAGAGAGAGAGAGAGATCTACACACCAGGAATCCCAAGTCTATATTGAAACACTCTCACTCTCCTCCTTCAATG
>NC_061109.1:75549586-75582086 GCF_015104395.2 Macrobrachium nipponense
ATAACTTGGCATATGCAGGAGCAAGATTAGTAGCAGAACTGATAGGGATTCGAACACCAACACCACTAGCACAACCAACCCAACAGAAACCAAAACAGCAACCTCCTTGGAAAAGGCGCCTGGAAAAGCAATTCATGGTGATGAGATCTGACTTGAGTAAACTGAAAGAGATGGCAGAAAAAAGGCTAAGAAGCAAGAAAACAGGGGAGGAACTCAACGAGAAATACAAAGTACAAGAGAGGGGACTAAACAACACAATAGAAGATGTAAAACAGAGGCTTAAGGCCAAAGCACATAAGATCCAACGGTACATGAACAGGAATAAGGGATACCAACAGAACAAACTATTCGGAACCAACCAGAAAAGACTATACAGCCAACTAAGAGGGGAAGACAACCACCAAGAAATTCCTGAAGCCGAACCAAGTAAGAGACTCTGGGAAAACATTTGGAGCAATCCGGTATCACATAACAAATATGCAACATGGCTCCAGGAAGTCAAGGAAGAAGAAACAGGGAGAATAAAACAAAGATTCACAGACATCACGACAGACACAGTGAGACACCAACTAAAGAAAATGCCAAACTGGAAAGCTCCAGGTTCCGATGAAGTCCATGGATACTGGCTCAAAAACTTCAAAGCCCTACACCCACGAATAGCAGAATAACTCCAGGCTTGTATCTCAAATCACCATGCACCCAAATGGATGACCACAGGAAGAACATCCTTAGTACAAAAAGACGAGAGTAAGGGAAATATAGACAGTAACTACAGGCCTATCACCTGCATACCAATAATGTGGAAGTTACTAACAGGTATCATCAGGGAAAGGCTATACAATTACCTAGAGGAGACAAACACCATCCCCCACCAACAGAAAGGCTGCAGAAGGAAGTGTAGGGGCACAAAAGACCAGCTCCTGGGAGAAGGAAAACCAACCTAAGCATGGCATGGATAGACTATAAGAAAGCCTTCGACATGATACCACACACATAACTAATAGAATGCCTGAAAATATATGGAGCAGAGGAAAACACCATCAGCTTCCTCAAAAATACAATGCACAACTGGAATACAATACTTACAAGCTCTGGAATAAGACTAGCAGAGGTTAATATCAGGAGAGGGATCTTCCAGGGCGACTCACTGTCCCCACTACTCTTCGTAGTAGCCATGATTCCCATGACAAAAGTACTACAGAAGATGGATGCCGGGTACCAACTCAAGAAAAGAGGCAACAGAATCAACCATCTGATGTTCATGGACGACATCAAGCTGTATGGTAAGAGCATCAAGGAAATAGATACCCTAATCCAGACAGTAAGGATTATATCTGGGGACGTCAGGATGGAGTTTGGAATAAAAAAAATGCCCCTTAGTCAACTTACAAAAAGGCAAAGTAACTAGAACTTAAGGGATAAAGCTACCAGATGGGAGCAACATCAAACACATAGATAAGACTGGATACAAATACCTGGGAATAATGGAAGGAGGGGATATAAAACACCAAGAGATGAAGGACACGATCAGGAAAGAATATATGCAGAGACTCGAGGCGATACTCAAGTCAAAACTCAATGCCGGAAATATGATAAAAGCCATAAACACATGGGCAGTGCCAGTAATCAGATACGACGCTGGAATAGTGGAATGGACGAAGGCAGAACTCCGCAGCATAGATCAGAAAACCAGGAAACATATGACAATACACAAAGCACTACACCCAAGAGCAAATACGGACAGACTATACATAACACGAAAGGAAGGATGGAGAGGACTACTAAGTATAGAGGACTGCGTCAACATCGAGAACAGAGCACTGGGGCAATATCTGAAAACCAGTGAAGACGAGTGGCTAAAGATTGCATGGGAAGAAGGACTAATAAAAGTAGACGAAAACCCAGAAATATACAGACAGGAGAATGACAAACAGAACAGAGGGCTGGCACAACAAACCAATGCACGGACAATACATGAGACAGACTAAAGAACTAGCCAGCGATGACACATGGCAATGGCTACAGAGGGGAGAGCTAAAGAAGGAAACTGAAGGAATGATAACAGCGGCACAAGATCAGGCCCTAAGAACCAGATATGTTCAAAGAACGATTGACGGAAATAACATCTCTCCCATATGTAGGAAGTGTAATACGAAAAATGAAACCATGAACCACATAGCAAGCGAATGCCCGGCACTTGCACAAAACCAGTACAAAAAGAGGCATGATTCAGTGGCAAAAGCCCTCCACTGGAGCCTGTGCAAGAAACATCAGCTACCTTGCCGTAATAAGTGGTACGAGCACCAACCTGAGGGTGTGATAGAAAACGATCAGGCAAAGATCCTCTGGGACTATTGTGGTATCAGAACGGATAGGGTGATACGTGCAAATAGACCAGACGTGACGTTGATTGACAAAATCAAGAAGAAAGTATCACTTATTGATGTCGCAATACCATGGGACACCAGTTGAAGAGAAAGAGAGGGAAAAACTGGATAAGTATCAAGATTTGAAAATAGAAATAAGAAGGATATGGGATATGCCAGTAGAAATAAGAAGGATATGGGATATGCCAGTGGAAATCGTACCCATAATCATAGGAGCACTAGGCACGATCCCAAGATCCCTGAAAAGGAATCTAGAAAAACTAGACGCTGAAGTAGCTCCAGGACTCATGCAGAAGAGTGTGATCCTAGAAACGGCGCACATAGTAAGAAAAGTGATGGACTCCTAAGGAGGCAGGATGCAACCCGGAACCCCACACTATAAATACCACCCAGTCAAATTGGAGGACTGTGATAGAGCAAAAAAAAAAAAAAAAAAAAAAATAATAATAATAATTTCTATTTTCAGCTCAAGGCCATATACATGGAATATACAAAGAATAGACAATAACACACAGTCTAGATACATAAGATAACATGATGGAAAAAAAAAGATTATTCGGCAATATCCATACTTGAGAGGTATATAAAAGACGGTAATCAAAATATAGGTCATAACTGTACTAAGATTGAGAATAGTTAAAAAATTGAATGTAAAATCTATATTGCTTATAATCACAGTCATAATGAAAAAAAGGAAATTACCAGTAATAACAATAATCATAGCAATACAATAATAATGACATTCTGCAGATGACATTTTGTTTTGTTTGTATGGTGTTTTTACGTTGCATGGAACCAGTGGTTATTCAGCAACGGGACCAACGGCTTTACGTGACTTCCGAACCGCGTCGAGAGTGAACTTCTTTCACCAGAAATACACATCTCTGTCTCCTCAATGGAATGGCCGAGAATCAAACCTGCGACCACTGAGGTGAGGAGCAAACACCAAACCAACCACGCCACTGAGGTGCCAAAAACTAGAGATGTACGAGTACTATATAATGTTATTCCATGTTCAGGCTATGTTACAGTATTAGTTCTACGTCCTGTTTCTACATTTTGTATCCCTAATAAAATTATTGATTTCTTGTTGCGTCGTGCCCTGTTGGGGGAACTCCATTTGGCGTCGTTGACCTTGACCATGATCGTGAATTCCCCTTCTTCTTCTCACAGATGGCAGTAATCGGTCGCCTTCGGTTTGAGTGTTTAAGCTTGATTTGCTCGTGGCTATAAAAACTGTCTATTGTTATGTCCCTGTATAGGAATTGCATATTTATTTTATATATATATATATATATATATATTATATAGATATATATATATATATATATATATATATATATATATATATATATATATATATGTATATATATATATATATATATATATATATATATATATATATATATATTATATTAATATATATATATATAATAAATATATACATAAACACACACACACACACACACACACACACACATATATATATATATATATATATATATATATATATATATATATATATATATATATATATAGCTATAGTTGATGGAGTCACAGGCAAAAATAGCCATCATAATTAGATAGTACAAATCCATCACTATAAGATTCTCATCATGTGCATTACAGACTTTCATGTCGATTAACTATAAAACTCGATATTTTTTCTAAGTTAAGAATATCCTAGTGAAGTTTCTACTTTTTACCCAGTTTAATAATTATTCTCCTTACTAAATGTATTCCATCATAACTCATGAACATTTTCATGAAAGTACTTCTCTTGAACTACACAAATTTCATATCAATACCCGGAATGTGACAAGGAAAGAAAATGCTGCTTTTGTCCACAGAAATAAAATGCTTTCCAAGATAAACCTATAGTAAAAATACCCATAATATGCTTCTTTTTCAAATATTTATGGTTCCTCATCATGTACAATTCTGATCTTTCCAATAATGTTCTCGGTCATTTTGCAATTACCAATAATATATCCTCTTAATCTTTTTTTTTTAATCGCCCTCACTTCTCAAATCCTTTCCTTCGTCTATTTTCATCCTCGTATTTTCTTTTATGTATTTTTTCAACTGTCATTTTATTCATCATTTCAATTCACCCACTCATTATCCTGATCACTGAATCCTTTCCTTCTTTATCAGTCTTCCCTTTTTAGTTTTTTTGTTTTTTGCTTTTTTAAGAAAACTATTGAAGTGGGTATTTGTCTATCCGTCGGCAGTTTTTCTGCCCGCCCTCAGATCTTAAAAACTACTGGGTCTAGAAGGCTGCAAATTGGTATGTTGATGATCCACCTTCCAGTCATCAAGCATACCAAATTGCAGCCCTCTAGCTTCAGTTTTTATTTCATTTAAGGGTGAAAGTTAGTCGTGATCGTGCGCCTGGCACCGCAATAACACAGATCACCACCAGGCCGTGCCTGAAAGTTTCATGAGCTGTAGCTCTTAAAGCATTATACGCTGTATAGAAAACTCGATTTCGCCGAAGAAACGTCGGTGCATTTTTTACTTGTTTAGTATTGCATTATTTTATCATCTACTCATTTTCATACACGTGACCCTTTTGCTTTTATTTCAACATACCTTTATTTTCCAAGCCTTTCGTTTATATTTATCAATTTATTTATTCATTTATTATAAATATCCGCTTATCATATTAATATATTGAAGGAGCTTTGGTTAGCTGGTTAGCTTAAAACATTAATTACAATTCGGGTGCAAAAATATTATTTTTATTTTTTTTTATTTTTGCCTGGCTCATTCCCTTTGGTAAATCCTTCGCTAAGTGAACGTTTTTTTTTATCTAAAATATCTGCAATACCTATTTCACCACAGACTCAGATTTCACTGCACTTCTTTGGTAAAGATTAAGGCCACAACAGCTAAATCAACCAGCCACGCCTGTTTTGAAAAAGCTGCTTCAACGATAACGTTGCGTAAGAAGTCAAAATTAAATCTTACGTCACTTGGAGAAAGTTGGCTACTTAGATACAAGCACTTGAAGCAGGTCTTACAATCTTATCAAATACTTTCAAAAAAGCTTATCATGTAATTGTGAATATCAATTCAATATCAGTCATCTGTTATGAGAAACCTTTCATTCCGAGTTTCTTAGTTCTTAATTTGATGCATAAAGTTTGATGACTACTATAAAAATTATACCGTTAAACTGTGAATGTTAAATGCAGTATCTTCTGTTGGAAATTGTGTTTATATTAAATGCCATACATAACATGTCGTCTACGTGTGTGTGTGAGAGAGAGAGAGAGAGAGAGAGAGAGAGCATTAATATCAAGGCTTTAATATTACACGGCCGAGCACAGTCTTTTAGCAAGAATTACAAACAACACTTTTTTTAATAAAGATTGCGATTTATTCTGTTTGCACCGTCCAACGCTTTATTTATTTTGTGAGGATATTAATTCTCCCTTAAATGGTGAGAATTCCAAACTATTCGTTCGTATGTAAATTTTAATTAGCTGTCTTCATTTAATCCAATACACAATGATATATATATATTTTACCATACCCTAATATTCATTATCTCTATAATGGCTATTAATGTTGCGATGTCTCTGCAAAGTAAAATGTACAACATAAATTGCTTGATATATCCGAGGCTTTTAATACCGAGGTGAATTAATTTGTCATTTCAGACTAAATTTTCAAATGTTTTTCTTGAGTAAAAATGATCTCTCCAGCTTAATTATGTCTTTCATAAATGTTTGTTAGTAATATATTCTTTGCAGTATGAATTCTTTGGCTAGAATGAAGAAGAGTTTTACTCTTCCCATTAAATAGAATTATAATAATATCCTTTATTTCTGCTCAGGGCCATATACAATGAATATACAAAATACACAGTAACATACACAATCTAGATATAAGAGACAACATGATAAGAAAAATGAGTAATCGGCACTTATCCACAAAATAGCTGAGGTAGCATAAAAGATAGTAATCATAATACTGGTAATAACAGTAATAATATTGGTGAGAAAAAAAAAGTGTATTGAGAGTTATAACAGTTAGTGCACAGATTATATAACTTAAATTTCAACTAGAGACCTTAGGTGGTTACAGTAGTCAGGTCCATAGGGCTAAATACGAAAATTGAATGTAGAGGAAAAAAAAAACTTTAACTTAATAGTAATCACAGTAACAATAAAAAAAATAAAATATCAGCAATAAATATAATAATGACAAAGTCTGCAGATGACATCTTGCCAATACAGAGATTAAGTCCTTTAAGGGACAAAGGCCTCATTTTCCCATCTTTCCCACAATTTAGATCTTCTTCTTGCTTCACTCCTTAGGATGTTTTGTATGAGCGAGTTGCCGCTGTTTCTCACTCGGGTTACCAGGCTGGACATTGTTCGCCTTACAATGATTTTTAAATTGTCCAGGTGGTTTTCTAAGAACATCTGTGTGGCGGAGTGGTAGCGTGGAGTGTTTGTGAGGCGTCTCAGAATGTCATTGTGCACAACAGTGATACGTCTCATGGTCTCTCGGGTATAGTTCGTCCAGAGGGAACACCCATAGATACTGTAGCAGTACGAGCGGAAGAGCAGCAGTTTCACGTCTCGGTGACAGAAGGCAAACCTCCTTGTGATCATGTTGCCAGTTGCACATAGTTTACGACGCCTCTGTTCAATGTCTGCCGTATCTTTTAGGTCATCGGTGATAATGTGACCTAAATACGGAAATTTGCGCACAAATTCCAGCCGATGGTTTCCGAGGAAAATTTGTGGTTCTGCAATATGCTTAAGCGATCTCGGGAGCAGCGACATGCACTGGGTCTTGGTTTCGTTGTAGATTATATCAAATTTCCTCTGCATATTGGCGGCAAGTTTCGATGAGTCGTTGGAGGCCATGCACTGATGGGGAAATCAGAACCATATTGTCGGCGTAACAGAGGTTGTTTATAGTTGTTTCATTGACAGTGCATCCGATTGGGAGTGAGTTCAGTTTGACATTCAAGGCATCTGTGTACGTATTAAACAGGTATGGAGAGAGAATGCCCCCTTGCCGAAGCCCTTTTAGGGAGCCGAAGGTGTACGATGATACGATACCCCATTTGACACAGAATTGCTGTGTGGAGAACCAGCAATGTAAAATGCCAATTAGATATAGGGGTGTGCCCCTTTTATGCAGCTTCAGGAAGAGCTTCAGGTAGTTTACTCTGTCAAATGCTTTTCTCACATTTACAAAACATAGGAAAACAGGAGAGGCTGATGATAGGTAGTAGTTCAGCAATTCTTTCAGTATGTAGATGCAGGTGTCGGTTGAGTGGTTTGCTTTAAACCCGAACTGGTTGTCAGTGGTGTGTAGAAAGGGGAGAAGTCTCACAAGAAGAACCGACTCAAGTATCCTCGATCCGATCGTTGTGATTGCAATTGGCCGGTAGTTGCCAGGGTCAGATGCATCCTTTAGCTTGTTTTTGATTAATGGTATCAAGTGAACTAAGAGTAGGGAGTCTGGAAGAAACTGGTGAATTATGCACGCATTGAATAGGGCAGCTAGCAAAATGTAAATTATCGGATGGCAGAATTTGAAAGCTTCTGCGGAAGACCATCACAGCCGGGCGATTTATTATTAGGTATGCTGTTTATGGCATCGCTGATGTTACCTGGCGTAATACGGTCTGCAAAATGAAATTGAAGGAGGTTATCTACATCCCTTCGGGAAGCTTGATCATTTATGCAATTCAGGATATTGTTGAAGTGATCGCCCCACATACTTGCGATAGCTTCGTCTCCGACTGCTTACCCTACTCTCTGTGATAGCTTTTTAGTTTTGGGATTTAAGGACTGGATATCTTTCCAAAGACGAGGGTAATCACCAGATTCTAAGTTTCTAGACATTGCATCGGCTCTTAGTTGTTTTTTATTTAACCTGCAGTGCATAAGAGCAAGTTTGAATTGTGCTCTCGCCTGCCTCATTAGTAATGCAGTATGTCCTTCCCTCGGACTACCATTTTGCCTCCACAGTAAAAACATTTCTCGTGAGTATGTATACAGATCTTTAACCAAGTTATTCCAACCAGGTATATTGCGAGAATTACCTTGACGAAATCTATAGGCAGTCCTGCCCGAAGCAAGCATAGCGGAGATTATGTTCGAATAGAATTTATTCAGATCCCTCCTGTCGTGGTCATTTCTACATTTTGTGTTGGTACAATGTAAGGCGTCAGCCGGTTGAACTATTGACCGCAACCTGGTTTCCGTGGTCGCCCTAAAGTATCTGGTTTTCTGTTGGTTTTTAAACTCCCAGTTAACCGCTGGAGGGCGGTCAGTTAGTGGGTTCACGGTAGGGAGGGATGGGGTACTGAATGACACCTGTTATGGGATGTGATCGTAGCCCGTTGCAAGATCGTAGCGAATATTGCAGGTCATAATAGATCATGGAAGTTGTGGGAGATGTGATGCAGTGGTCCAGCCAGGAGGTTGTAATTACGTCCGCTCTATTATGTACATATGAGTAGGAGGAGGGAGGGAGGAGCATTACATCGCTAATTTGGAGAGCATGATTTTGACAGAAGCGAGTAAGTTCATTATAGAATTGTTTTGTGGGGTGAGAATTAAGGTCCCCTATTATACAAATATGATCAGCAGGAGAACCTTGAATAGTACTGTGTAACTCCCCTAGGATCATGCAGTAATGATCAAAATTATTGTTATTTTCCCATGGCATATAAACATTAATTATTAGGATTTTAGAGTTCCCTACTGTCACTTGAAGCCCCAGCAATCTGTCACTCCTGTAGGTCATCACCTTTATCATATTGTCTAACGATTTGTGCCATAGGAAAGAAAGTCCCCCTTTCGGGCGACCGGCTATGATTTGATCTGTAACTTGCATCGATGAAGTCGAGAAGTTTCTGAAGTCTTCATGAATTGAATTGCAGATGACAAGGTCATGTGGCCAGAGGAGCGTTTCTTGCAATGCAATGATGCCGTTGAAATTTTTGCAGAATATGTTTAGGAAAGGAATGTTCCGCTTGAGGCCAAAAATATTCCAAGAGATTATGTTTAATGTATCCATGGCTACTCACGAAGATTGGAGATGAATGCGCTGATCATTTGGGTGGATGGGGGGTTAGCCAGGGTGAGTGGGCAGTCACTTGCCGTGGGCAGTTGGCTGGCACTTGCAGTGGAAATGACCCTGGTTGGAGTGTCAGTAAGTTCCCCTGGGGGTGGTTGATCCCGGATTAGGTTATATCTTGAAACTAATATATTAGGACCGAAATTCTCGCCTTTAAGAACGTCGAGGTGTTGAAATAGGCAGGTAATCCTATAAGCCACTTTATGTTTACTTCTGCATGGGAGTTCGTGAGAGATAAGTGGGTCAGAGCCAGTGAGAAACTTGACTCTCTCCACTATGGCGTCTAGCGTCACCGATGAGCGCAGATTGTGAATTGCTACGTGACATCTCTTCTCAGGTGTCGGGCGAGGTGAAACACGAATGTTGGGCTCCGGTCCAGCGGCCAAACGAGAGGTTCTTCTCTTCTTTCTGCTTGTTTGTATCTGCCAGCTGTCAGACCCCTCAAGATCACTCTCATCTGCATCTACGATGGGGGTTTGGGGTGGAGAGATAGGGTGGGGAGGATCACGAGGGCTGGTAATCATCACCGGAGGTCTATCTTCCACCGGAGGCACTGGGGAGGGAGGGGAGGTTGGGAGACCAACAGTCCTCTCGGAACGGCCTACAGGTGAAGGGGGCACTTCCGTGTTGCTGGGAGGCGAGGAAAAACTGGATGCCGCATTCATAGGAGTCTGGTGGCTATCTGTGCGATTGTCTATCGATCCCTGCACTCCTTTGATCGCATCCCAGATCCGTGTGAGATTATTTGTTTCCACAGTTTTAAGACTGTCTAGGGATTCCTGTAGTCCTTTGATCACGTCCCAGA
Organism: Macrobrachium nipponense; assembly: GCF_015104395.2. NCBI lineage: Eukaryota > Metazoa > Arthropoda > Malacostraca > Decapoda > Palaemonidae > Macrobrachium > Macrobrachium nipponense. The sequence continues at coordinate 75,559,895 of NC_061109.1, forward strand.
TTCTCGAGAATTTTTCATTTGTCTCCTCGATTTTTTCTGAGCTTTTCCCAACTGTTTCTGAGAGTGATTTTGCTGTTTGAAAGGCATTTTCTGCTGTGTGGTACACCGCAGGTAGGCTTAGGTCAGCAGGCCCCTTTGGAGGCAGATTGTAAGGGTCATCGGCGTAGATTTCCACCGAGCAGGTCCTTAGCCACTTAGTGATATATGATATTTTCTTGCGAGATGACAAGTTCTTCGCGGATCGCTCCTTGAGAATGCTCTCTGGTATCAGATCTTTACATTTCGTATATGCAACGTTGATTTCCTCATCGGAGAAGGCATCACTGACAGATTGTATAGCGGACTCGACGTCGGAACGGTTCGATTGGTATTGTATATAGTAAAGACAATTGTTCGCGAGTACGGAACTTGTGTGAGGGGCACAGGCACCGGTAGGTGCCAGGGTCACTTGCGCAACGGTTGGAGGTTGGTCGGATGACATTTTGGTGGTAAGGGAAGGGCCAAGCACTAACACATACACTGCATTCTTTTACCCATTTCCCAGGACCAATAGGCCTCGAGTAGCTGTGATTTCTAAGGCGCTGATTGGAGCAGAAAGAATATATAAGAATATCTGCAATTGCACAACACTCTCCGGCTTACACGCCGGCAATTACGTGGAGACACTATTAACACATTGCTTACTATAAAAGGTATAATCATCAAGGGCGAAAAACCACCTTCTTATCTGTGAAGAAACGCGAGAGAGACCTCCAACACGTCCGCCTCACACTCTACCAAGGAAGGCACATTGAATTTATTCTTTTTTTTTTTTGCAGTTAATTATTGTTATATTGGTATCATAAAGCTTATTTCACAACCATGTAAAATTCACAGTCAAGCAAAACAATCCCTTTAAAACCATTGCAGGAGAGAGAGAGAGAGAGAGAGAGAGAGAGAGAGAGAGAGAGAGAGAGAGAGAGAGAGAGAGAGAGAGAGAGGGTCTGGCCCCAGAAGGAATTGTTTTTATGTTTTCATCTCATGTTTGTGTCCTTCCACGATGGTTTGTGCTGGAAAAGTATATTAGTAATTATTTATACATGTTATGACCTTAGAAAGATTTTGTCCTGTTCATTATCTCAGAGAATAAAAACAAAATTCCAGTAACTACGAAACAGAGAGAGAGAGAGAGAGAGAGAGAGAGAGAGAGAGAGAGAGAGAGAGAGAGAGAGAGAGAGTTTGACTCTGATCCTTTCGATCCTACACCTATTTTTCAGAAGCATCCTTTAAAATGATGGAGATAAAGAGGATAATCTGTAATGACCCCATGAAGACTATTAACGGAATTATGCAGCATGGTATATTATAAAATATAAATAAGCAAAGGGAAGGCAGACAGACGAACAGTATAGGTAGACAAATAATATGTATTATACTATAAAAAAAAGGAAAATAGCTTATACTGCGAGTACACTAATGGTACCCTGTCGTCTTTTTATTTCGGAAATGGGCGAAAGAACGCCGAAGAAATCCCACGTTCTGCAACGCAGTAACACCTGCTTTCACATCCCTCACAATAACTGCGATGAAAATTTGCAAGGTATAAAAGCATACACAGAAAATCCCCTTGAGAGCTCAAGTATTCATCTCCATTATTAAATCTCAAACGGAAGACAAAACTTTTATTCCCCAAGATGCACAAGTTTTGAGCAGCAGCTGAGCATGAAATATTCATCTCTCTTTCTCTATCTCTCTCTCTAATCCACCTGTGATTTTCAGCCAGTTATGCAAGCAGGAATCCTCTCTCTCTCTCTCTCTCTCTCTCTCTCTCTCTCTCTCTCTCTCTCTCTCTCTCTCTCTCTCTCTCTCTCCTTCGAATCTCTATAACCTTTGACCTTGTGACTCATTTTATCTGTCAACAAAATTGGAAAGGAACAACGAAATGATTTCTTTTGAAAAGCATAGGATATAGATATCGGAGAGAGAGAGAGAGAGAGAGAGAGAGAGAGAGAGAGAGAGAGAGAGAGAGATCTGATAGTAATTTCACAGCTTGTTCAGGGCGTCGGCTTCATTCATTAACTCCTACGCCTCTAAACTTAGATAATGAACTTCATAGAAGTTTGACGAATGGCGTTTCTTAGAGCAAAGAAGTCGTAACTCTCTCTCTCTCTCTCTCTCTCTCTCTCTCTCTCTCTCTCTCTCTCTCTCTCTCTCTCTCTCTCTCTCTCTCTCTCCCCGAAAATCTATGGCCAAATTTCGTCTCTCCACTGGGCAGGATTTTAATCATCATTTACACTATTAAGAAAAATATCAAAATAATTCCAGTATAGTTTGTGTGTGTGTGTGTGTTTGTGTGTGTCTTTGCCGAAAGAGTCTAAAAGCCCACATTACCAATGAAATATATAAACGCTGTAATTAATGTCTTCAAAAAAGCCAAGTATGTATCGTATAAATTTTACAATATGAAGAACTGAAAGAACGTTTGGATATTCACTATACTACTTATAATACGACTGCTGTAAATACTTACGATATTTAGATGCTCTCGCCATCATTATTCCAATTACTCTGCTGTTATCACTCTCTTCCGCTCCTGGTAAACCATTTGTTGGAAATGAAAAGTCATTCCGTTCAAAATGTAAAATCTGCCTAATCAGTCATTTGCCATGAAGAAGTTTAGCAGTTCTTTACTCTCAGTTTTTTTTTACCGTAGAAAGGCTTCGGTATTCCACTATACTTAGCTCGATTGACATCAACAAAATAAATAAGAACGATGATACGTTTAATTACTGCTGCTATTCATGCTTCACCTTTTGAGCAAAAAGAATGTATATAGATATACTTGATATATATATATATATATATATATATATATATATATATATATATATATATATATATATATATTATTTTGTATGTATGTATGCATGTATGTATGTATATATATGTATGTATGTATACACACCTACATCTTATATTCTCTCTCTCTCTCTCTCTCTCTCTCTCTCCCCGTGGTATTGCAATAATTTCGTAACATTGAATCATTTTACTCTTGAAGTAATATGTTGCACCACCTCCCTAACATTGCAATCCCTTCTGGAAAGGAGCGGTAAAGAAATATCCCTTGAAGTGAGATTATCCCTGAGTGATTTCATTTATCCCGCAGTTGTCACTTTCCTTTTCGTTTATAACACAAATATAATTCTTCATTAGAAGGTTTTTCTTTCTCGTCTATAACATAAGAATAACGCTTCATTTTAAGGTTTTTTTGTTTTCGTCTGTACCATAAAAATAATGCTTCATTGTTCTCATCTATAACATGAAAATAATGCTTTATTGTAAAGTATTTCGTTTTCATCTATAACATAAGAATAATGCTTCATTATAAACTTTTTTCTCATCTATAACATAAGAATAATGCTTCATTATAAGGTTTTTCTTTTTCGTTTGTACCATAAATGTAATGCTTCATCACAAGGGATTTCCTTTCCATCTATAATATGAGAATAATGCTTCATTATAAGATATTTCTTTTTCATTTGTAACAAAAATAATGCTTCATTATAAGGTATTTCCTTTTCATCTGTAACATAAAAATAATGCTTCATTATTAGGTATTTCCTTTTTATCTGTAACATAAAAAAAATGCTTCATCATAAGGTTTTTCTTTCTCATCTTTAACATAAGAATAATCGTTCATTATAAGGGTTTTACTTTTCACCTATAACATAAAGATAATGCTTCATTATAAGTTTTTTTTTTCATCTATATCATAAGCATAATGCTTCATTTTAAGGTATTTCCTTTTCATCTGTAACATGAAAATAAAGCTGCATTATACGGTATATCTTTTTCGTCTGTACTATAAAAGTAATGAAAAATGCTTCCTTATAAGGTATTTCGTTTCATCTATAACATTAAAATAATGCTTCATTACAATGCTTTTCTTTTTCATCTATAACAAAACTAATCCTTCATTATAAGGTATTTCTTTTTCGTCTATACCATGAAAATAATGTTGCATTGTAAGGTTTTTCTTTCTCATCTATAACATAAGAATAATGCTTCATTATAAGGTTTTTCTTGTTCATCTATAACATAAGAATAATGTTTCATTATAAGGGATTTCCTTATCATCTGTAACATGAAAATAATGCTTCATTATAAGGGATTTCCTTTTCGTGTATAACATAAAAATAATGCTTCATTATAAGATTTTTCCTTTTCATATGTAACATAAAAATAATTCCTCGTTATAAGGTTTTTCTTTCTCGTCCATAACATAGGAACGATGCTTCGTTATAAGGTATTTCTTTTTCGTCTGTACCAGAAAAATAATGCTTCTTTGTAAGGTTTTTCTTTCCCATCTATAACATGCTTCATTATACGGTTTTACTTTTTCGTCTGTACCTTAAAAATATTTATATGTAAAGTAAAGAAACATGATTTTCGGGTGGGATAACGAAAGGAGAAGGATCCGGGTCAAAAAAAAAAAAAAAAATGGACGATGGACGGACGAACCGGGTACGAAAAATGAGCTGGTGAAATTTTCAGATTCTTCTCTGAACGCTAATCCAGTTAGTTACCTTTCCAGCTGCACCCAGGGAAGGAAACTGAGTCTCGCTGACAGAAAAGGAAATTCAGCAGTAACTCTATAATGCCGTCTCAGACTAGCAAAGCATAAGGTAAGTTCATGAAACCCCACGAAAGCGCACCAAAAGCACACCACGCTGCTGCTGGTGGCGCCGCCAGGATTTTAAAAGTTTTCACATTTCTGTGCAGCATCTGGTGGCCTGATGAAGTCGCACGAAACCGTAAGCGGTGTGGCGCTGTAAGAACCTGCATGGTGCCACGCCACACTGCACCATGTGCGGTGTGGTGCGGGTTCTTACCTCCTGTGCGGGAGTGTTATGGTGTGATGTTACGGTGGCGTGCGGTGCCCGTGCGGTGCCCTTATGGCGCCTTCATACATGATTAAAACATGGCGAGCACATGTTGCGGGGCATGTGGCGTGTTACTGTGTCTCCCTAGGTCGATTGGATAGAAGGTTGCTGTGCATTCTGGGGAGGATGAAAGGGGCTGGGCCGGACACGGGGGCATCATTCACACTCTGACAACCTGTCGACACGGATACCCATCCACTCTCTCACCCAACCACTCTCACTCAGCCACACTCCAGCCACGTGACACAAAGATGCCTCTTCGCAAGACCACCCCCCTGGCCTACCCAGCAGTCCCAGGTCACCCAGGACACCCAGGACATCCAGCCTGCACAACGGGAGGGGACGTCTGAAGACCATGATGAAGAGCTGCCCGTAGAGCTGACCCTATCCTCACTTGTGGAAACCCAAGACACCGCAGGCCCAATTGGTATCATAGTGCAGTCGAAGAAACGATACTGCCCCAGCAAGAAAGACATACAAGACTACCCGTTCTCGCCAGAGGACAAGGAGATCATCGTCGAATTCATCAAGTCACACCCTACCTTGTATGACAAGCGGGACAGGCAATGGTTGAATCCGAGGAGGAAGGAGGAACTCTGGCATGAACTGGCAGCAAACTTCACCGATTGCACCTTCCAGCAAGTTCGGAAGTACTTCGAGGCTCGCCGTACCTACTTCGGGAAGATCAAGAAGAGGGAGTACAAGAGTGAGTCAGCTGCACAGCACAGGACACCACGGGAGGAGGAGGTGATAACTACATGGGCATTCCTGGGAGGTCACATCGCCAACGAACCCACAATAGCAAGTGATCGGTTCTCACCTGTATCGTCCCACAGAACAGAAGCAGAGGATTCCTCCCGTGCTGACACGTCGGGCCTGTCAGCAGCTTCGATCCAGCGGAGGAGGCGGCTGAAGCAGAAGAGATCGACCAACTTGCCAGGGGAGTGATGGCTATCCGCTGACACAGTTGAGTCGACTGAAGGACTGCAGAGTCAACTGACCCAGATTAAGGCCAGCATCAACACACTGATGCCACAAGCACAGGACAATACCCATCGTGACATCACCATATTCGTCCAGTACTTGACCCAACAGTTGGAGTACGTGTCTTGACGATACCAGAAGCCCTTCTTTGAGCAAGTTATCAGGTTTTGCCACAGTTTGGAGGGACCCAAAGAAGAGGATGCCACGATGAAAGAGGCCATTGCTCGTGGGGGTTGTTCCCACTGGACGGCCCCACGAGTTGAGAAAGAAACGCAGATGAAACCAGGAGATTCCACAGCTTCTGCACTGCAATCTATTCGGGCATCATCACACCAGTAGTTCGCATCTCAACCCCAACCTGTGTTCTTCTATGATCCCCTCCCTCAACAGCAGTCTCAGCAGCAGCAGTTCTCTCATCAGCAGGTCTACTCGACACAGGCGACACAGGTATCGGCACCATCATTCTTCCCCAGTGTACGGTCAACACCACTGAACTTCTCTCCAAGACCTTCCACTTCTTCGCTGTTGCTGCTAGTCAACAGTCTCTTGGTAGACTTGCGGCCCCCTACCCCTGGCACCAGTATTTCCACCCCCAAACCTACTGACGCAGGTGAAAAGGAGGACGTTGACCCCAAATAAACGGAGTGATAGCATCAACAATGTATAAATAAAAAGAATTTTATTTTTTTAATATTAAATGATTTTGTAGTTATTTTCTTAATATTAAATGATTTTGTACATTTTATATCATTCATAATGTTTCTTTTTGTATTAAATATGTTGAAATACTGACTTGCATTTACATTTTCCTTTTGAGGCTTAATTTGCCATGGCAATATATACGATGATATGACTGGGTGAAATCAAATTGAATAATGTAAAAGCATGGCCATAAAGAATAATAACATGAAGAAATATAACAGGAAATCTAACATGAAATATGATATATGAAACATGAAATAAATAGAACTCGGAAAATAACTTGAACTATAAAAGGAAATGTAACATGAAATAAATATGGCCATCAAATGATAAAATAACATACAAGGTAAAGAACAATAATATAATATTGAGAACATGATCAAATGAACATGAACACATACAAATGATAATGAAACAATAATTAACATTGACTGGACATGGTTATTAACAGGGGAACAATGAAAAATCAGTAACAGACTATAGATGTATTGACCTCAGTTGATAATATATGATATTTGCGGTTGAAAATGTTATGATATAAACTAAGTCACAATTTCATTTTCTTACATTCTATGCTTTTCATGTTCATTTTCTTACATTCTATGCTTTTCATGTTTTTTTACTTACATTCTATGCTTTTCATGTTCATTTTCTTACTTTCTATGCTTTTCATGCTCATTTTCTTACATTCTATGCTTTTTATGTTCATTTTCTTACTTTCTATGCTTTTCATGTTCATTTTCTTACATTCTATGCTTTTCATCTTTGTTTAGTGAGTATTTTTGTTATGTCCATCATTTGCTTCTCATATGTCTCATTATTATGAATTATGTTATTTTTATTTTCAGTTAATTATTTTCCAACATAATTTCTTATATTCACCAATCGTCATTCCAATATTCTTTATCATATTAATATTGTTATTAGTTCTTAGAACAATACAAAAGTATGGGAGTATAAAACAATTAAAAATACATCATGATCCTAATTACAGCTATGTACATTGGTTGGGTTATGTTTTATTTCATAGTTCTTTGGGTCCTCTAATCGTCAGTTGCTGGTCGTCCTCGAGGAAACACCATTCGCTCTTGCCATTCCCCTGCATCTGTATCCAATGAGTAGCACTGGACCAGGTAATCTCTGACGGCCTTCGCTCGACGTGTGTACTTCGGTCCCCTTCTTGCCATGAGTCGTTCCATGAGGTTCAGCGACTCCTGCCTCCAAGTACCTGATACGACATTATGGTGTTGGCCCTCATGGTCGACGTCGGTGCCAGCGCAAGAAATTATCTTCTTGCACACCTGTACATCCTGTTGCATCATCATCCCGAAGACTAGTCATCTGATCTGCAGCAGACTGAATGCTTTTTCCACCACACAACAAGCAAGATAATCTGTAGCTGCATAGTCGTTCGGTGGGATCATGTGATTGGTGGGAGTAGGGCTTCATCATTCACAACTTGAGAGCGAAGGCAACATCGGCGACTATGTGGAAGGGGATGGGTTCGTCGTCGATGGGCAGATTTCTGTCTTGTGGGAGTCCTGCTCGGTTGTATGTGATGGCCCTGTGCAGGTTGCACTTCTGCCAGGTTCCTCCATCCCCAGCACTTCCTTCTGCACCGACGTCGGCGAACAGGAATCTGTATTTTGCATCGGAGAGGGCCATGAGGACGATGCTGTGGAACTTCTTGTAATTGGAGTACAGTCATCCTCCACCTTTGAAGTAGTTCCACTTTGAGGCGAATCGTTTTGCAACGTCGTTCCATTCTTCTGGTGTCTTGGGGCACTTCATCACTTCTGGTTTGTAAGTCGATAATGGCTTGGCAGACTTATGGGATAAATCAGCATATGGAACTCTTGGAGACTCTGAAGCTGTATTGGAGGCTTGTATAGTCGTTCCCACATGCCAGGTGGCAGAGAGTGACCGCCAACTTGAGTCCCACCTCTTGTGCAAGCCGCATTTTCATGTCCTTCTTCTTCAAAATGGGTGTCAGCCTTTCGAGCATCTCCTTGAACAATTCAGGGTAGATGAGTAGAAAGTTCTTGTGTCCTTTGCAGTCCTCCTTGTTCAGTTCTTGTAGCAGCTGGTCGAAGTCTCCATGTAGTTGTCGCTGTGTCAGCCACTCCCAAGCCCAAATCCGCCCTGCCCTGCTGTCCTTTCTGCGTAATTGCACAGGTGTGTGTGGTACTGTAGTACGTCTTCTCAACCCGCCAATGACCTGGACTGCACAGAGACACAGGATAGCTACCGAAAATCTCTGGGTCTCATGGGGTGAGAGGCTGTTGAGGTCCATATTGCATGCTGGGTGGGTGTGGAATGAAGGATGTGCTTGGCAGACCTCTATATATAACCAATGTTCATATCCGGCACAGTGCATGCGCAACAATCATGCACTGTTCCACGTTGTGGCTTGTGCAGCTGTGCACGCACTCTGTAACAACACCGCAAGCCACCCACATCACACCGCTACACGGAGTAACAAAGCCACAAGAGGGCGTGCCCTGGCATAGCAACACGCACCATAAAACCGCAACAACGCCGTAACACTGCGCTAAACACCGCAACAACGCCGTAACATGCTCGCAAGACACCGCACGGGTCTGCAGCATGCCGCCCAATAATGGTCATATTTTTCGTGCGGTGTCTTGTGGTCCCACGCCGTAACATGCTCGCAACACAAAAGTGCATGGGTGTAAACCTACCCTAACTTGGCAATTTTAAAGCCACTCTGATGATTACAAAGTAATATTGGAATAGAGTGATGAGTGAACTCGTATAAAGTATATTTACAGGGTGTTTTGAAATTAGAGCCCCCCCACCCACCATCTACAGCATAAACTAAAATTGATATGGACAAAAACAAAAGTAATTCAGAACAGGTATTTATTTAAGTTTCTCTCTGAGTATTTGATATTTTGTGTGGCCTCCATCTGCCTGTACCACAGCCTGCATTCTTGAGGGGTATGAAGATCAGCAAATTGCAAATAAGCTGAAACTCAAACTCCATTTCTCTGAGCACTTTGGTCACCTCTCTACGCAGGTCGTTGAGGCTTGATATACCACATAGTTCACTGTGCGTGCTTCAACATGATCCTTTATAATACTACCAATGTTTTCACACACATTAAGGTCAGGGGAGCTACCTGGAAATTCACTTGATGAGAAGAAATCGATACCACTTTTTTGAAGCAGCTCCTGTGTCTGAAGAACCTTGAAACAGGGTGCCTTATCATGCAAAAATGTGACTTCATCAACAGATAACACATTTTAAGGATCTTTGTGGAAAGGAAATACTCCACCAGTAAGCATAGTTTCTCTGAAGTATTCGCCATTCCATGGCCCGGATTCAGTTAATCCATCTGATTTCCTCCGAGTCGTTAGCCATGGCTGTATCTAACTCCATCACTCAGTCTGAAAATGCAAGAAATGTAAAATGAAAAATAGCTTAATAGAAACTTAAGATAATGTACTTGGAGATAGGCTATAGCAGACAATTTCATAACTTTCCATTTGTTCTGTGGGGGGGGGGGGGGGGGGGGGGGGGGGGGGCGGCTCTAATTTCTACGTTTTCTCCGTTTGCTATGGAGACCTAAGAGGGATTTTATTCGGATTAAGGAAAAAGATGAGAGTCAGGTCAAGACAGAAGGAACCCTAAATGATTATTGCCATTGACAGTGGAAGATTGGGAGAGGCTGATCAAAAGAGAGGAAATCTATTTTGTAAGGAAGTAAAAGAGCGGAAATACGCATTGCGTCGCTAAGCCAAAAATGATACAAACGTAGGAGCTGTTGAGGTAACACAATAGCGTACTCTGTGCAGTAAGAGAAATATTATTGGAAAACACTATTAAGACTACGTAGCATAGAAGTCAGCGCAGGTGGAAAGACATGTCATTATTTTTTAGCGGAAAGGAAGGGAAAGAGAGATCCAATAGAATGCCCGTTAAATGAAGGGGGAAGAGGCTGAGAGAGAGAGAGAGAGAGAGAGAGAGAGAGAGAGAGAGAGAGAGAGAGATAATTCTAGAAGTGCACACAAGATAGCGCTTGCTGTTAAGCATTCTTTGTATTATTAGCAAAGATTAATGAAAGTTGTACAAAAAGTTTCGTCATGTTTTAGAGGTTGCAAGGATGAGCAAGATGCTATGGATTGTATAGATCCTTGAATTTTATATAGAACTTGATTTTATTTTGTGTGATAGAACAAATAACTCTTATCAATGCTTCGTAACCTTAATGTTTTTCAAATATATCCAATATAACCTTGACAATTACAAACACTTCGTGAACATTTTTTGTAATCTAAACATTTATCAAATGTATCTTGAACCAGGTTGTAAAAAGACCCTAAACCTTCAAGAAAAATCATTTAGAACCCCGCTATAGTCATGTAAGCACAAGTTACACTTTTAACAGTTACCCACCCGATTCGCTCGAGCAATGTTATGTTATGTATATCTTAGATTTACCAGACCACTGAGATGATTAACAGCTCTCCTAGGGCTGGCCCGAAGGATTGCATATTTTTATGTAGATAGAAACCAATTGGTTCCCTAGCAACGAGACCTACAGCTTTCTGTGGGATCCGAACCACATTGTATCGAGAAATGAATTACTATCACCAGAAATAAATTCTGATTCCGCGTTGACTGAGCAGGGAATAGAACTTCGGACCATCGGATTGGTAGCCGAGCGCGAAATCCACTCGTTCAACTAGGAATTGCTCGAGCATATGGAAGAATACAAATGGGGTAATTTAATGGCTCTCTGGTGTTGAACTCGTGAAATAAGGGATGGAAAAGAATCGGATAAAAAAATGGAATACGTAGAGGCAAATACGATCACGATCCCCTTTACTGGGTAACGAAAGTCTGGAGCGGGTGCATTTACGCCTCGACGACTGACTGAAACCTTTTCTCTTTGATCCCCTTCTGTTACAGAGAGGCAAGAAATAATGAAATTGCATTTCCCCCTTCTATACATACATATGTGTTTTCAGTACCGCTGGGCTTGTCTGGGTTTTTTGTAGGGGGAGAGGAAGGGAGGAGAGGGGAGAGGATGTGAGGTCAATCATTTCACCGGTGAAGACATACACGTGAAAGTGTGTATACTTGTGGAAATATATATAAATATATAAAATATATAGATGATTATACACAATTTTACGTGTATGGTGTGGTTGCGTGTATGCGTATGAGTAAAGCCGTTGGTCCCGTTGTTGAATAACCACTGGTTCCATGCAACGTAAAAACACCCTACAAACAAACGTATTGATTAACCTTAAAAAAAGGCAGTTGCAAATCACCTTTCCACCTATATGCAGGTACTTTATGTATAACATTTAAAACAGTTTCCCCTTCTAAAGAAATCACGAGATCGGACGGAGCTCTTTCTCAAAAAATGCAGGTTTGCTACAATGCACTTCAGGCATATACCAGGTCGCCGTGAAAACACCAAAGGACAAATAAAAGAAAAAAATGAAAAAAAAAATAATACGATCAGTTTCCCAGGGCAAACGGAACTGCATTATCAGGGTGGAAGTGTAAACACTTCGCAGTCTCGCCCATGTTTACAAATCGTTCGTGAGAGGGTGCGTTCTATTCAGCGGGCGTTCATCGATTATACCGCTTTAGCTTCTCCGAGGTTAGTAAATGGGGGAAAGGTACCAGATGTCTTTGAAGAGATTGCTGGATCAGCATTCCACACTGTTAGGGAAGTTTTCCTGGTTGGAAGTTCCTTTGAGGGAGGTTTCATCTGGGATGGGTGGGGGAGGGAAGTTCCTTTGAGGGAGAGACACTGGGTTAACCTTTCTTTCACAGGCGGAGGCTCCTTTAAGGGAAGTTTTACCAACCGCAATTTCCTTTGAGGTGAAGATTCACGCTCACGCGGTGGAAGTTCTTTTAAGGGAAAACTCATCTAATGGAATTCCATTTAGATGAAGTTTCGCGCCGGAAGTTCCTTTGAAGTGAAGCTTCACGACGTAGAAGTTCTTTTGAGGAAACTTTCACTGAATGGAAGTTCTTTTAAGGGGAAGTTTTAAACGGTAGGAGTCTTTAAAGAGGAAGTTTTAAACGGTGGCAGTACCCTCAAAGTGAATTTTCCTGCGTGGAACTCCTTTGACGAGATGTAGGAGCCTTTGAGAAGAATCTTCACCAGGTGAAAGTTCCTTGAGGTACGATTCCCTCCGTGGAAGTTCGTTCGTGGGAAGTTTTCTGAGGTGGAAGTTCCTTTGAGGTAGTTTCACACTAAGGATGTTCCTTTGAGGGAAGTTTCATGCTGTGGAAGTTCCTTTGAGAGACGTTTGAGGGAAGTTTATATGAGGTGAAGTTTTACGATGTCGAATTCATTTTAAGGGAGTGTCAGGAGCATAACTTCCTTTGAGGCGAAGTTTCGCCCTGTGGAAGTTCCTTTGAAGGAAGTTTCACACTGGAAGTTCCTTTTTATGTAAGTTTTAGATGAATTGCGCATTACGTAGAGGAATAGGGAATGTTTGCCCCCCCCCCCTCTCTCCCCCCCCCCCCCCCTCCCCCCCCCCCCCCCCCCCCCCCCTGCTCCACCCTTAAGAGAAAAGTTTCAACCTAATATTGATTGAATTACATCGATAGCACGGTTATTAGAAAAATAGATGGAATATCAGCTGTACAATTGATTCCTTAAGAAATTTTAATGGTAAATGCACCGACCTGCGTAATTTTTTTCAGAGATTAGATTTAATTTCTGACGTTTTGTGTCTAATAGTAAATCTCTCTGTATACCAGTAAAAAGCATTTAAAGTTTACCCTATATTGATAGAACCTGTATTCAATTCGACCCTTGATCTGCTGTGATAAGCGTTTTCCTTTCCCGTTTGCTAGACTCTTGATATATCTACATGTTTTTGACACGTAGTCACCCGACAGCAATCAGCGCTGTTGACCATTTACAACGTCGAATACGTTATATCTACAGGCCCCCCTCCTCCCTCCCCCAACCCCAAAGAAAAATCATTTCTCTCTCTTTCCAAACTGATGAAATTGGCGAGAAGGCCGATGCCGAATATCTGCATAATAGCATCCAGTTCCATCTGGCTGACGAACGATATCCTAATTAGTCTGCGCTAATGGATATGTAAGTAGGCGCGGACATCCAAATGGAAACGCATTATTGCATACGCTCAGGAATCATTGCAAATCGCCGAGCGGCGGACGCGCAAATTGCAGCACAAGGACGATTAATTGTAAATCGCAAATCAAGAGGCAGTAATCACACCGTACGGGAAATCGGTCGGCAGGAAGAGGCCCGATTACAGTGCGCATGCTCGGTGGAACTTTAGGGAAACGGTCGAGGATAATGATTAGATTGCTGATGGTCTCTATGGTTTTAGTAATTATTATGCTGGAATGTAAGTGCCTCTATAGATCCACCGTTTTTCGGGAAAAGTCCGGGTAAAAGGATATATATATATATATATATATATATATATATATATATATATATATATATATATATATATATATATATATATATATATATATGAGCGAATACCACAGGAAAATGATAGTCATAAATCCAACCGCTTATATATATATATATATATATATATATATATATATATATATATATATATATATATATATATATATATATATATATAGTATATAGCGAATACCACAGGAAAATGATAGAAATCCAAGCGCTTTTGTCTTTACTAAGACATTGTCAAGGAGCGAATGAAATACAATTGGAGAGAAAGTTATCAGGTGAACAACAGATCAAAAATACCAAATGGTTAATTGTCAAAAGGGTAAAAGTTAAGAAGATAATCCAGGATTATCGGATATCACACGGTCACAAACCAAATCATAGATTTAACCCTAACAGAAACTACAAATTATCCGTATACAGTTCAAAACATGTAAAAACTGAATATATTAATTTGTTGCTTATATTTATCTACAACTTTTTTCATTATGAAGGCATCAAGTTTAAATAAACCAAGACTTGAATTTAAAACATTTCCATTATTTGACTTGACGAAACTTGATGAGCTAAGGTTCTAGTTATAGAATTCAGCAACGTTTTAATTCACTAAGTGTTCTTTCAAACAGTAATTTGCGTTGTGTAACCTATTCGCTCAGTTTTTATTTCACGTATTTAATTTTTTAACCTAAGACTTTTGGAACAGAATCCTTGTTTAGGGCGAAGCCAATGGGACTCACACCTTCACGTCCTGCATATAGCCCACCCCTGAATAAGACACGAAAACAGAAGCAGGGAAAACATTCCCAAGCTGATCAGGGAACGGAATAAAACATGTATATATACATTTCCTTGCAAATAAAAAAAAAAAAAAAGCCATGCATTACACGAGACCTCGAGAATGGGAGGGCTTTCCTTCGGAATGCAAGTTGACGAATGTGTTCTTCTCCCAAAGAACCATTCCGACTTCCCACCGGATTCCCGTTCCAGAAAACCATTCCTAATTCTCGCAAGGTTTCGCTAATGCTCCTTAAATTTCCCTGCTCTTCTTTCCTAACATTCTTCTCCTTCTCCTCTTTCTTCTTCTTCTTATTCTTCTCCTTCTCCTCCTCTTGCTTCTTCTTATTCTTCTCCTTCCCTTCCACATTCCTTCTTCCTTCCATTCTATTATTCTTCCTCCTTTCATCTATTCTTTCTTCCTCCACCTCCTTTCTTTCTTCAAATCTTATTCTTTCCTTCCTTCCTCTTCCTCATTTATCTTCTTATTTTCCTTCTTTCATTCGTCTCCTTCTTTCATTCTTTTCTATTTCCTTCTTTCTTCTCTTCCTTATTTCTTTTCTTAATTCTTCTTTCCTTCCTCCTATTTCCTTATCTTCTTTATCCATATTCCTTCTCTCTCAGTCTTTCTATTTTCTTATCTTTCCCTCCTTCCTTATTCTTCTTCTCTATTCTTCCTTTTCTTCCTTCTTATCCTTCATCGTTTCTCCTCCTTTCTTCCTTCATTATTCCTTCTCCTCCTCCTCTCCCTTTCTTGCTTGTTCTTATTCCTTCTCCTCTCCTCCTTCTCGCTTCTTCTTTATTTTCTCGCTTCCTTCATCCTGTTTCTTCTTAATTTTATTTTCCTTCCTTCCTCCCTCCTCTACTTCCTCTTTATTCTTCTTCTTCCTCCTTTCCCTTTCCTTCCTTCTTTCTATTCTTCTATTTCATTTGTTTCCTAAAACTCTTTCCTTCTTTCTTTTCCTTATTCTTTCCTTTCCTCCTTTTCATTCTTCTTATTCCTTCCTCCACTCCTCCTCCTCTTGCTTCTTTTATTCTTCTCCATTCTTTCCTCGTCTTCTTTCTCTTCTCTTCCCTCTTTTTTCTTTTTTTTCCTTCTCTTCTTCTCTTTTCTCTCTACTCTTTCTTCTTCTTCTCTCCCTGTTCTTCTCCTTTCTTCTTCCTTCTTTCCTTCTTTCTTCCTTTCTCCTCCTCTTGCTTCTTCTTATTCTTCTCCTTCTCCTCCTCTGCTTCTTCTTATTCTTCTCCTTCTCCTCCTCTTTCTTCTTATTATTCTTCTCCTTCTCCTCCTCTTGCTTCTTCTTATTCTTCTCCTTCACCCTCTTTCTTCTTCTTCTCCTTCTCCTCTTCTTCCTTCTACCTCTTCCTTCTTCTCCTCTCCTCTCTTCTCTCTTCCTCCCTCTAATCTCTCTTCTTCACTTCTCTTTGCCTCTTCCCCTTCTTCTCTTCTCCTCCTCTCTCCTCTTCTTATTCTTCTCCTTCTCCTCCTCTTCCTTCTTCTTATTCTCCTTCTCCTCCTCATTGTTCTTTTTATTCTTCTCCTTTCCTCCTCTTTCTTCTTCTTATTCTTCTCCTGCTCCTCCTCTTTCTTCTCCTTTTTCATCTCCTCTTCCTCTTTCTTCTTCTTATTCCTCTCCTTCTCCTCCTCTTTCTTCTTCTTATTCTTCTCCTGCTCCTCCTCTTTCTTCTTGTTATTCTCATTTTCTCCTCCTCCTCTTTCTTCTTCTTATTCTCATTCTCTCCTCCTCCTCTTTCTTCTTCTTATTCTTCTCCTTCTCCTCCTCTTGCTTCTTCTTATTCTTCTCCTTCTCTTTCTCTTTCTTCTTCTTATCCTTCTCCTTTTCCTCCTCATTCTTCTTCTTATTCTTCGCGTTCTCCTCCTCTTTCTTCTTCTTATTCTTCTCCTCCTCCTCCTCTTGCTTCTTCTTATTCTTCTCCTTCTCCTCCTCTTTCTTCTTCTTATTCTTCTCCTTCTCGCCCTCTTTCTTCTTCTTATTCTTCCTTCCTTCCTCCTTTGTCCTTCCTCCTTGTTTGCCTTCTTCTTATTTTTTTCCCCTTCATCTCCTCACTTGTCTCGCTTCCTTCTTATTCTTCTCCTTCTCTTCCTCTTTCTTCTTCTTATTCTTCTCCTTCTCGTCTTTTTCTTATTCTTCTTCTGTTTCTTCTCTCTTACTTCTCCCCTCCTTCTTCTCCTTCTCCTCCTCCTCTTTATTTCCGCCTTATTCTTCTCCATTCTCTTCACTTCTGCGTTATTCATTCCTTCTTCTCCTCTTCCTTACCTTCTTCTCTTCTTCTTCTTCTTCTTCTTCTTCTTTTCAGGGAAACTTTCGAACCTCCTATTCTCAGTTCATGCATTAAAAATGCATTCATTAAGGTTCGCTGGTTTTTGTTCGCAGAATTTTTCATATTTTTTCTTCCCTGAACATTTTTGGCTTCGTCCTCTCTCTCTCTCTCTCTCTCTCTCTCTCTCTCTCTCTCTCTCTCTCTCTGAAAGACCCTAATTCGGTTAATGCCTCTAATTTCCCTCAAGTATTCATGAGTAACCCCTCCGTTAATTGTTTAGTTTTCGGAGCCACTGTAATTTTCGCTGGAGATCTTGCGACGACTAATTAATTACTCGTTCCGTCTTTGAAATGACAATTCATAGGCTTTAATTACATGGGTTTTTTTTTTTTGCTGCGAAGGCATTGAATGGCTTACATGTATTATGAGTACTAATTCTGCGTGTGTGTGTGTGTGTGTGTGTGTGTGTTAGAGAGAGATAGAGAGAGAGAGAGAGAGAGAATTATATGCTTGAGAATCTAAAGAAAAGTATTATTATATATATATATATATATATATGTATATATATATATATATAATATATACTAATATATATATATATATATATATATATTATATATATATGTGTGTGTGTGTGTGTGTGTGTGTGTGTGCGTGTTTCATTAACATCACCTATATTTTCTTAAACGAAGGGTGTTAGTGAAAGTATACCATGGAACCACACACTAACTGGCCAGTATAAAACAGAATGAATTTTGTTAAACATATTTGGCTTTCTTAACCTCGAGGAAACGGGGAAAGTCTTCAACCTATAAATTACCAAATACTTATACACTTTATGTGCCAGGTAGAATGTCTTTCTGAAACCTTTGTAAGCCATTATCTCTCAAATCAAAGTTCGCTTACTTCGTTCTGTATCTCTGGTCGTAATGTCTAAGTAATGACTGCAACTGCATGATCAAATAATCCATCATTTATCTTAGGCGATAATGTACAATACATACTCTGTTCATCACCAATTTCATATAAGTGTAAGTACCCAAAACTCTCTCTCTCTCTCTCTCCTCTCTCTCTCTCTCTTCTCTCTCTCTCTCTCTCTCTCTCTCTCTGCTAGAAGTGCCATTAGTTTCTCCATTAGTACGGTCAGAACCGTTAAATTTCAATAGCTTTAGATATACGTGATTGTACATTTACCACAACAGATGTTTATTTTGAAATTTAATGATTAAAACTAAGCTTATGAGCTCACTAACACTGAGAACACGTATTTCAAGTATTTTTTTGGGCGGCGGCTAATGTGTTCATTTGGAAGGTTTTACAAATGGTTGAAATCACATACTGTACGTATGGAAAAGAGAAAAAAGTCACCAATGCACGCTCCTTTTACCTGTATGTCAATCACCTTAACAAAAAAATTTTGTCTTTTTGGACCTGTATGTAAAAAAGAAAGAATCGTTATTTATTTGCGTTGACTTGATAACATGAAGTCTTAGTCATTTCTATCAAGCCATCAGTAGCGTATCCGGATAATTGTAGAAGCGTTGAAATGTCAAAAATCATACATGAATTGCAAAATGTCTTTTACGAAGAAAAATCAGAAATTAACTGCAAAATGTCTTTTACGAAGGACCATCTCCACCTATTTATATTTGTGGGTTAAGAGAATTATACAAATAATGTAAATTATTGAAATGTAATTGTATTTTTGTAATAAAAGATTAGAAAAAAAATATATTTTCAAGGTGGGTGACAGCAGACCTTCTGTCCATTCAGACAGATAGTAAGATTACACAGAATATTTCATTATAGCGTTAAAGAAACATGGTGAAACATATATTTCCTTAACCTAGAAGGATTAAAGATATCTGGGGCTAAACTACCGAAAGAACACGAGGCATTGGCTCTGGAAAGCACAAGTCATGGAATGAAAAAAATCACTTAGTATTAGAGATGAAAATTAACACATGCCAAGTGGTAAACTGTCAAGGAATATGATAAGATGTTAATTACGATAAGTACGGGGGAAGATTGACACCCTTAACGATACCGAGACCTACTACCGACGACAGATTTTGGAGGAAATAGATGGATACGATATTACAAATCGTGAATTTGCCACCAATTCCATCTTATTATAATTCACAGAATACTGATATAATTCATGTGTCAGGTACTGTCTCGTCCTGAAAAGACTGTAGGCCATAATCTCTTGATTAAAAGCCCTATCTGAATTAGCGATCTGCCTTTGATGTCAGTTCCTCAGTGATGGTTGTAATTGAAGGGTTAAATAAGCTCACATCATTCCACAGTTGCGTAAATATACTATGTTCATCATCATTTGTCATACATAGAAAATCGACTAAAAACATTCTGTTCCTCTATGTGATCTATAGTATTACAGGCGTAAAGACCACGATTAAACTAATATGTAAACGTTTATTCATTCACAAATTAATAAAGACCATATCACTTTTGCCAAAGTCTCCAGCTATTGTATTCTGAACGGTTGATTTTCTCTGAAAGTAGATATTTCTGTATTAAGCCTTCTCCAACACATATTGTAATGTGGGATGGGTATTCCATTTATTAGGGGCAAAATTCACAAAAGGGGGATGGGGGTTACTTTTGAATAAGAACCTCATGTAACATCAGATGGGAAAGACATTTATCATGGACTTGAAACTTGTCAACGAGGAAAAAATATTTTTCATGTCGAAAACAAATTACTTTCATTTATATGTAATAAACAGATTTTCTCCAGACATTTACTCAAGATTTATCGTAGAAATAATTTTTTAATATATCTGTTTTTCTAATAACTGCTCTTTTTCTGTAGTATGTAGAAAGTTAAGTATATCTTAGTTTTACCAGACCACTGAGCTGATCAACAGCTCTCCTAAGGCTGGCCCGAAGGATTAGATATTTTTACGTGACTTACAGTTTATTGTGGGATCCGAACCACATTGTATCGAGAAATGAATTTCTATCACCAGAAATAAATTCCTCTGGTTCCGCGTTGGCCGAGCCGAGAATCGAACTTCGGACCACCGGATTGGTAGCCGAGCGCGAAATGCACTCGGCCAACGTGGAACTTTCTGTAGTATGTAGCCTCACCTTCTGTTACTCCTTCCGAATGAACGCCATATTCTTTGGAAGCTTGAATTTCAAGTTCATGGCCCCATTGGGAATGTTCCATGTGAATATCGTTCATCTTCTAAATAACAATATTGCCTATGTAATACGTAACATCTAAAAACTTCCTCCCTTAAAACTCAAGTTACCTAATTTGTATAACGTGCATTTATTAGGGCTGTTGCCTTGGTATAATAAGGCGCCCTGTGAGGTTATGTTAGACCTGCGATAATTTTACGCTAAGTCGGTTGGTTATGACTTCCAAGTCAGTATAATCTTTGGTTATGACGACGGAGATGTTTCAACTCATGATGATAAATTCTAAGTTCATTCAGTATCTTCTTTCTGATGTGAGGTTTCTAGTAGAAAACACGAAGTATAAAAATATCTCTATTCTCTGAGATTACATGATGAAGATCAGAGGAAATTTGTACAGGTCTGCCAATGAGGATGGCTAATCCAATTCTGACTACAATCTCGTTTACAAATCATAAAGGAAGCAGACAGTAGCTCGAACATACGAACATACACACAGATGACATAGATTACAAGTCACGTAGGCCGTTTGAATTATAGGTCGCTGTGGTTGTCTTAAGCAGGAAGATTGGATTACTGTTTTCAAAACAAATGAATGACCACAGGTGACGGCAACTAGACACTGACTGATTACAACACGTCATCTTAGCCTACTTTATCATATCTGGTCCGATCACATTCCTGCAAGCAAACCGGTTGACCTCTTGGGTCACTGGTTTTAATTAATCATAGTTTTAGTTTTTTTATATATGGAATAACATTCCATATATTCTGCTTATGTAACACTTACACATTCAGGCGCCATCTATACGTCACTTATCGTTCATCTTCTGAATAACAATAATGACAATATGTCTTGCAATATTGCCTATGTAATACGTAGCATCTATAAACTTCCTCCCTTAAGACTCAAGTCACCTAAGTTGCAAAACGTACATGCAGGCCCTATCTATACGTCAATTATCGTTCATCTTCTGAATAACAATAATGACGATATGACTTGCAATATTACCTATGTAATGCGTACATCTAAACACTTCCTCCCTTAAAACTAAAGTCACCTAAGTTGTAAAACGTGCATGCAGGCGCCATCTATACGTCACTTTTGAACCATTTCCAACCGGCTCCCTAGGCAGAGCGCTCAGTCTTCGCAGTTTTCAGCTGCGTACCTCATTCTAGAAGTCGCCGGCTTTTTTTTCTTCCAAGGTAGTTACGTAACGACCGTTAATTATTCGATTAGCTTTTGCTTCATGCTATTTCCCCATATCCCCTTAGTTAAATCTACTTTAGAGTCTTTTTCATTTAGGATTTCTACCCTTAATGCATTGTCTCTTCTTATGAAATCGCTAGTACAAGTTGAAATCACAATGGATGATAAAAGATAAAATGGTTTGAATAACAGTTAGCTTATTTTATCAGCAGCTGACTCGTAGCCACGCCAATAGTGAAAATTGTAGGGTCATTTGAGATCAAAATATATCTTAATGCTTCTGAATTTAGCAGCATAATGTTATGGGGAGGGGGCGGGGGTAAAGTTTCTTCACATGACGAATGACTAACTTTTATGTACAAAAATCATGAAAAGCAATATTAGCTTAGTTAATATTATTGATATCCTGCTCTATCGAAGTATTGTATGAAAACTTATAACGAAAGATTGTTTTCGATGGAAAAATATGATTCGGTTTTAAATTATCACAGCTGCTAGCATTATGAAGCAGAAACCTACTAGCAATTGTAGCAATATACGAAGGTTAAATTACGATTCAAGTTATTTATAAATTGGCATTAAAGGCCGAAATTAATGACAGCTTTGATATTTTCAAAGGTGTGAAGGTCAAATGATCTGAACTGTTGGTTTTATCTTTAAGAGCATTTATGTGTACTTATATATATCCTTCT